>NC_072779.1:18966464-19262554 GCF_022539595.1 Amphiprion ocellaris | reverse complement strand
GCTAAAAAACAAAAAAAACTAAAACAAAAAAAAGTCATAGTAATATGTCAATTTAAAAAGCCTATAGTATAGAGTGTCGCCCAACAAACGCCATAGTGTAGCATGTTGCTCTAAAAACGTCTTAGTATAGCATGTCGCTCTAAAAACGTCATAGTATAGCATGTCGCTCTAAAAATGTCATAGTATAGCATGTCACACAAAAAATGTCATAGTATAGCATGTCATCCAAAAAACATCATGGTATAGCATGTCGCTCTAAAAACATAGCATATCCTTTGGTCCAAAAAATGTCATAGCATAATATGTCGTCCAAAAAACATCATGGTACAGCATGTCGCTCTAAAAACGTCATAGTATAGCATGTCACTCTAAAATTGTCATAGTATAGCATGTCACTCTAAAAACGTCATAGTATAGCATGTCGCTCAAAAAATGTCAGTATAGCTTTTAGTCCAACAAACGTCATAGATTAGCATGTCGTTTAAGAAAATATCATTGTATAGCATGTCACTCTAAAAACCGTCATAGTAATAGCATGTGACCCCAAAAAAATGTCATAGTATAGTCATGTCGCTCTAAAAACGTCATAGTTAAAGGCATGTCCGCTAGAAAACGATCAGCAGATCATAGCATCGCCGTCCAAAAACGTCATAGTGACTAGCAATGTCACTCTAATACAGGCTGCTCTGTCAGCTGAGTATCTAGGAGTACGTCGCACTACATGGAGACGGGACGCTGTGTTGACAAGGGCAGCGGCCGGACTATAGTAGTGGAGGAATGAAGTAATTAGCTGAGCACTCATTTGTCATCATCAGCACCTGACAGTTTTTTTTTGCGCCAAAATTCATGATGATTTTTTTTTTCAAAGAAAACCTTTCTGGAGTGTTTTTCACAGCCTCCTTTACATTATTTCATCATATGGCACGTTTTTACAACATGTTGAAAAATCAAATTTTTTTTTTCGACATAGTATACTATGGGGTTTTTTTGCGCCAAAATTCATGATGATTTTTTTTTTTATGAAGAAAACCTTTCTGGAGTGTTTTTCACGGCCTCCTTTACATTATTTCATCATATGGCACGTTTTTACAACATGTTGAAAAATCGCATTTTTTTTCGACATAGTATACTATGGCGTTTTTTTGCGCCAAAATTCATGATGATTTTTTTTTTTTTTATGAAGAAAACCTTTCTGGAGTGTTTTTCACGGCCTCCTTTACATTATTTCATCATATGGCACGTTTTTACAACATGTTGAAAAATCGCATTTTTTTTTCGACATAGTATACTATGGCGTTTTTTTGCGCCAAAATTCATGATGATTTTTTTTTCAAAGAAAACCTTTCTGGAGTGTTTTTCACAGCCTCCTTTACATTATTTCATCATATGGCATGTTTTTACAACATGTTTGAAAAATCGCATTTTTTTTCGACATAGTATAGTAAGGCGTTTTTTTTGCGCCAAAATTCATGATGATTTTTTTTCAAAGAAAACCTTTCTGGAGTGTTTTTCACGGCCTCCTTTACATTATTTCATCATATGGCACGTTTTTACAACATGTTTGAAAATTTGCATTTTTTTTCGACATAGTATAGTAAGGCGTTTTTTTGCGCCAAAATTCATGATGATTTTTTTTCAAAGAAAACCTTTCTGGAGTGTTTTTCACGGCCTCCTTTACATTATTTCATCATATGGCACGTTTTTACAACATGTTTGAAAAATCGCATTTTTTTTCGACATAGTATAGTAAGGCGTTTTTTTGGCGCCAAAATTCATGATGATTTTTTTTTCAAAGAAAACCTTTCTGGAGTGTTTTTCACGGCCTCCTTTACATTATTTCATCATATGGCACGTTTTTACAACATGTTGAAAAATTTGCATTTTTTTTCGACATAGTATACTATGGCGTTTTTTTTGCGCCAAAATTCATGATGATTTTTTTTTTTTCAAAGAAAACCTTACCATAGTGTTTTTCACGGCCTCCTTTACATTATTTCATCATATGGCACGTTTTTACATGTTGAAAAATCGCATTTTTTTTCCGACATAGTACAGTATATCATGTGGTTAAAAAACCGTCTTAGTATAGCATGCCGCTCTAACGACGTCATAGTATAGCATGTTGCTCCAAAACCTCGTTGTATAGCACGTCGCCCAAAAAACATCATAGTATAGCATGTCACTCTAAAAACGTCATAGTATAGCATGTCGCTCCAAAAACGTCATAGTATAACATCTCGCTCCAAACATGTCATAATATAGCATGTTGCTCTAAATACGTCATACTATAGCATATCGCTCTAAATACATCATAGTATAGCATGTCGCTCTACAAACGTCATAGTATAGCATGTCGCCCAAAAAACGTCACTGTATAGCACGTTGCCCAAAAATCGTCATAATATAGCATGTTACCCAAAAAACGTCATAGTATAGCATGTCGCTCTAAAAATGTCATAGTATAACCTTTGGTTCAACAATCATCATAGTTTAGCATGTCGCTCTAAGAACGTCATAGTAGAAGCATGTCGCTCAACAAACGTCATAGTTTAGCATGTCGCTCCAAAAACGTCATAGTTTTAGCATGTCGCTCCAAAAACGTCATAGTTTAGCATGTCGCTCTAAAAACGTCATAGAAAAGCCTTTAGTCCACAAAACTTTGCTTTGTCCCGGCTGTCTGATGTAGGTGAGGAGCAACACAAAAACAGTCCAAACGCTGGTTTCCACAGGGTTAGACGAGTATTTATTTGAAAGAGTAAGTTTAAAACAACACAACATGTGAGGGGGTGTTAAAAGCAAATGGGTGTTAGTAAAATAAAAATAAATAAACAGAACTAAAAGCGAACTTCATGTTGACATTTGATGGGCATTCAACCAGGAACAAAGTAAAAGATAATCAATACGAAAAAAACACTCTTCCTGTTCACTCTTCAAGTCCCAAAAACACCCACCACAGTAGCACCCTAAACTAAAACTACCAATGGGTTCTCTGTTTTCCTTTCTGAAACAATTCAAAGGTCCCTCTCTATCTCCCCACACATCCACCAACCACTGGAACACATCTCCAAAGTTCTGCCGGGCCAGCTCAGCTTCCCCTCAGAAGAAGTGCTGCCACCTGCCAGATGAAGGAGCCTTTTGAGAGGCAGCTGGCATCGTGATTGGACTGTACTTTGGTCTGTTCCAATCCAGCTTCAGCTCCAGAGACGGCAGGCGGGACGAGTCAACGAAGGCCTGGTGGACGAAGGCATGAAGCTGAGTACAATCCAGAAAACAACAGAGGAGGAGTGCAGTGGCCCAGGGCCAGAACAAACAGAGTAGCATCATATGTCTCTTAGAAAACATCATAGTATAGCCTTTGGTATGAAAAAACGCCATCATATACATCGTATATTGTACAAATAACAAGTCAAAGGAAAGAGACATACATTGTAGAATTGTAGTAATTGTGGGCTGACTGATTTACTGATTATCAGTATTTTATTTTTTACTTATTTACGGTAATAAATACATTTAAAAATGATGCTACTTTGGCTCTGAACCTTAATCTACCTGTGGTCACTCTGTCTTCTGGAGTGATTTGATTGGTTATGCATCACGAATAAAACTCCTTTAACTTAACATCTGTAAACAAAACAAAAACGTATCAACAAAGTTTCCCGTTAGAGTTTGTGTTCTTCTAAGTTTAACTCCAAGATTTTAAATACTTTCATTTACTGCAAATGAATATCTACTCCAAATGTCTCACTAATAATCATTATCAGCCTTAAAAACCCACAAAACACCCCTCTATACTCGACCACACTTAGTACAGTCCGGTTCCCCCTTCTATAAATCTGCTTGGAATCTTCCACTTCCTGTTTGTCAAAGTGGCCTTCTACCTGGACAGGTTTTATTGGAGCTCATGCAACAAATGTTTTGGGTAACTGCACTTTAATATGGATGGATGACACTGAATTAGAGTCTGTTTTAATGAGACTGAGTTAAGATGTGTAGCTCTGTCATTTAACAGGAAATTATTTCTCAGAATTCACAGAGAAAAGTCTGAAATGTTTGCTAGGTTAGCGTCCCACATGTTCTTTGGCTCAGCTAAAGCTAACTCTCTCCAACTTCTGGATCTCTTGAGTTGCTTGTTGTTAAAATATCTTGCTAGAGGTGCTGAAGCTCAGAAAGTCTGAGATGTTTGTTCAAAATAAGCTCATTCTCAAGTGTGATCTGAACTGTCCTCTTTTGTTTGAACTTTCCCTAAACTTAGGAGTTAATGACAGAGCAGCACATCCAGACTCAGTCTCATTTATGTAGAGATTAAACTTCAGTGTCATTCATTGATGTTAAAGTGCAGTTTTTCAAATGTTTGTTGCACATGCTCCTGACCAAACCAGTCCAGGTGGAAGATGATGTGACGAGAAAGCTCCAGAGGATGAATATCACACATTTACGTTGGAAATAAATGTCCTTTAATTTGACGTTGTCATGCAAAAGTTGGATTTGCCTTTAATGATGTTCAGATCTTTGAGTGTTTTGTTGATGTTGGTTTCTAAATATTTTCTGACACTCGGCTCCAAAGATTAAAACCTTTTCTGGCTCACAAGCTGCAACAATTCACACATTATCAACTATCTTTCTGACTAAACTAAGATAAAAAGTGAAAAACCGCCTGATTTCTGCATCATGAATGTAAATCTTTTTGGTTTTTATGACGTTAAACTAAATATATTTGGGTTTGACATTTTATAAACCAAAACAAGAAATTAATTACTGGAGAAAACAATCAACAGATTAATGGTCAAAGAAAATGTGTTTTCCAACATATATGGCTGAATTACTCCATTACAAGATACATACAATTTGAATTGAGTTTTATTTATATAACGCCAATTACAGGTCAAATTGTCTCAAGACACTTTATTGTTATATTTTTTGTCATATTTAAAATATGACAAAGTAAGAAATTTAAACCTCTTTACTAATCCAATTTATTATTTGGTTTTTAAGAGACTAATCGACAACGAAAATAACTTTCTCCACTGAAACTAATAAACATGAGGTGAAATGGAAGGAACAGTTTTAAATACTGCAGTCCCATGATGACAAGAATAAAGTTTGTCAACAAAAACTAAATCTGCTGGTGGATTCCTTTAAAATCCTAATAAAGGATAATAAAGTGTGATACTAAAGGTTTGTGGTGCTAAAAATGTCAAAGTAAAGATATCAAGTTGAACATCAGGATGGAGGTTGATAAAAGTTGACCTCCCTTCATTTCTCTGGAGCGATTCCATGGATTTTATGGATGGTGGTTAAAGACCTGCTCTTCTAGTCGTCTTCCTTCTAGTCGCTGTAAAAAGTCAGTCCATCCTGGCCGACTTCAACACCTCTTCATGACAACTTGTTCTGCCTCCGACCTGGTGGAAACTCCAGAAACTCGGGAAAACCCGTGGAGACTCGAAGAACTCGTGGAGACTCGAAGAACTCGTCAGGCGGGGGAAGGTGTGGTGGGTGGTGGTGGGAGGTGGGGGAGTAGAGGGGGGAGGCCGCCACCCACCTCCCCGCCTACTCTCCGCCCTGACTCCACCCAGACTCCGCCTTGGCTCCACCCATGTGGTCACTTCAGAAACTACGATGTCAAAGGGACGACGAAATCATTTCTTTTTATCTGATCTGTAGCTCAGTGAGTTAAGGATTTGCCTATGGAGCTGCAGGTCGCTGGTTCAAGACCAGACACTTCTTAAATTTTCTCAAAATCCTGACAAAGACAAACAAAGAAAAGGCCGGTGGTGGGTCTTGAACCTGCGACCTTCCACTTGGTAGTCCTCTTCTTATCCCCCTGAGCTATCTGCTCAGATACTAATTCTTCTTTTTTTTGCGCATTTATCATCTATTTTTTGTCGTTTTCGAGTTTTTTTTTAACTCGAGTCTCGACTCGACCGTTTTTCTCAGGAGGTTGGACTTCAGCCTTTGTGCTGGAGGGTGGAACCCTCAGTTCCAAGACTTTCCAAAGCCTCCACACCTCCCGAGTCCTCAGGACCTGAGCTTTCACACAGTCTGAGGGCTGAAATTTTCTAAGTCCCACAGTAGTTCTCTGTTAGATTGAACTTTCAGACAGTCCAAGGACTGATATCTTCTAAGTTCTTGAGTAGTTCTCTGTGAGCTTGAGCTTTTAGACAGTCTGAGGACTGAAAACCTAGAAGTTCTTGAGTAGTTCTCTGTTAGTTTGAACCTTTAGACAGTCCAAGGACTGAAATCTTAAAAGTTTCTCAGTACTTCTCTGTTAGTTTGAACTTTATGGTTAACAGAAGCCTTAAAACTTGTGACCATGAGTCTTGATTTCACATTTAGACCATCCATCTGAGTTCTTCTCAGACCTTCACCTGTGGGTTTTTTAGAATTCCTGAACAAACTTTGATTCTCTTCACTGAACAGTAAAGTTTGTGGAGATCAGAAGGTAACATTAGTTTGATCAATGCCTTCAACTACTAGTAGACTTTATCTGGAAAGCAGTTTTCTGAAATGAGCACTTAGTAAATCTGTCTACAATCAAACCAAGAACATAGAAAGAGGAAATGTTTGAAGAAACAACTTGTTTTCATTTCACACTAGAAAATGCATTAAGACCTTTATCTGTTTTTGCTTTTTGATCGTTTTATTGTCTCTTCTGCTTAATTTGATCTTCTAAAGTTTAACTGGTGTCTTTTCAAATGTTTTGTCTTTAGTTTGATTCTTCTTAAACGTTTAGTTTTGCTCTTTTCTCACCTTTTATTCTTTTCCAATGTCTGATTTGATTTCGAAACGTTTTGTCTTTTTATGTTTAATTGTTTTTTCAAATGTTTTATCGGCTTGTTTGAATTTTTTTTCCCAATATTTAATTTTTCGATTAAATCTTTGTTTTTCTTTTTAAATGTTTTACCACCTTTTAATGTTTAATTTTCTTTTTAAATGCTTCATTGTATTTTCTGTTTAATTCCTATTTGAAGTTTTATTGTCTTTAAGATGTAATTTTCTAATTAAACATTTAATTTTTTAATTGAATGTTTTGTCTTTTTAAAGGATTAATAATCTAATTAAATGTTTTGTATTTTTTTAAATGTTTAATATTTTTCTTGTTTAATTGTATTTTTTAAATGTTTAATATTCTTGTCTAATTGTATTTTTTAAATGTGTAATTATCGAAAATATTTTATCTGTGATTTCTAATATTTGTATTTTTTAATATAGTTAAACATTAAATACAATTAAATGATATTAAACAGACAAAATATTGAATTAGATAATTAAACAAGATACAATACATGTAACTATGAAATTAAAAAAATTTTAAAATACAAATATTAGAAATTACAGATAAAATATTTTTGATAATTACACATGTAAAAAATACAATTAAACAAGAAGAATATTAAACATTTAAAAAATACTTTTTAATAATAAAACTTTTTAAAAGTTTTATTGTATTAAATTTTTTCCCTTTGATTTAATTGCTTTTTGTTATGTAGTTTTTTCTTTAATCTTCTTTTTCTGTCAAGATTTTAACCCCAACCTTAGAAATGAAATAAACCCTTAAATCACAATTAAAATACTTCTGTTGTCACAATCATGAGTTAGTCAATTATTCAGTTTATCAATTCAACTTTATTTGTTTAGCACCTTTTACACAGATGAGAAAACTAAACAAGCAAAGAGAAAAAAACTATGCTGAAACTATGATTAAATCTCAAAAACATTAAAAAAAAAAAAAAGATTTAACATGGTAATAAAATATGTTGTGTCCAGGGGATGGAGGAAGTTTATTGAAGTCTTCTTGGGCTCACATGGCAAATCATTTAAAATATAAACTTGATATTCAGTCTAAGGAAACTGGAAACTGCAGAATGACAGAAGAACCAACAATATCTCCTGTTTTCTCCTTTAATGAGTCGACTCTTCTTGTGCTTTCAGACCAAAGAACTACAGACTCTTCACAACCTGCTCAAACTCTTGGTACAGGATCTCACCACACGGGTCAAGAAGGTTTCCTTCTCATTTCTACTCTGAAGCTCACCTTCTCCTGCTCAGACTGCTGACAAATGTTTCTGCTGCTCTAAAGTCTGGTCTCCAGAACTTCCTAAAAACTCTCAAAGTCTCTTCTGCTGCAGGTTGCTTTGTAGAATTTGTCCAGAAAACCTCACCAAACCACATGGAGGGGCCTCAAGATAGTCGTACAAATGAAACCGTACATAAACCAAACAAGCACAACCCAAACGCTAAAGTCTCCTGCAGCCTACCAGAGAACCTCTGAGAACAGAGAATCAGGACAGGAACTCTTACCTTCTGGACAATCAACGCTGGTTCTCAAACAACAATACAGAATGTGTCTGACCAAAAACCTCTAAAGACTCACTACAGCCAAGATAAAGACACAACTCAGCTGCACCAAATCCACTAATCATTGCACATATTAGCACCATGTGCTAACTGTGGCTAAAGAACACATTTACCAAGACAACTATCCAGTACAAAGCCCTAAAACACACCAAGAAACACATTAAAGCCTATTTTACTGCTGGAAGCTGCAAGCCAACACCTAAAAAACAAACTAAAGCAACAGAGCCAAACCCAGTTCAGTGGTGAAAAGAAACAGAGGAAATGTTTGAATGCAGCCCAATAAAGCAGGAAGACACTGAGTTGCTCAGGTGTTCCTGATAACACCAAGCAGCCACCTGGACAGCCAATAGGAACACAGCTTACTGGAAGTCCAGAGGGCTGGGCTAGTGAAGGAAATTTAGTTTAAAGTTGAAGCAGAAAGTTAACAAAGAAAGTTGAAAACCACCTTCTGATCCCTGAAATCTCTGAATTTTCACACCAAGAACACCTGAACATGTCAAACTGGTTCCATAGTAGAACCATCATTGTAAAAACGTCATAGTATGGCGTGTTGCTCAGAAAACATTACAACCCGGCTGTCTAGGGTCACCGAGGAGCAACACAAAAACAGGACAAACGCTGGTTTCCAGGGGGTTAGGCAGCTATTTATTTGAAAGAGCACGTTTACAACAACACAACATGTGAGCAGAAAAATCACAAAGTCTGTCTTTAGTTCAGCTGAAAATACTAGTTTTTGTCTTTTTTATTGACCAAACTTTTCAGGAAGTAGATGAAGAATAATTAAAGCTCTCATGTAGAAGTCCAACTTATTTTGGATCCTTGTGGAGAGTTTAATCTTAGAGTTTGTACAGCTGTTGAGTTTTTAGAGTCACATGGATTGTTTTGACATTTAATAACCGAGTCCTGAAATAAAATTACAGTTGTGGATTTCTGTCATTTAGACTGGACTAAACAAATAACAGCAGCATAAATCTCAAACGTCATTATGAGGAGTCTGGATTGAGGTTTCTCACTTGATAATGATCAAAACATGAAATTTAGGTTGGTTTAAAGGAATATTACACCTTAAATCTTTGACTGTTGACCTAAAAGGTTGGTTTCAGGAAGTATTCTACCTACAAGGTCCTCACGCATCGACCTTAAAGGAACATTCCACCAAAAATCCTTGGCCATGCACCTAAAATGTTGGTTTAACCGAGTATTCCATCCAAAATCCTCAAAGAGACCTGAGGGGCTGGTTAAAAGGAATATTCCACCTAAAACCCCAAATATAGACCTGAAAGGGTGGTTTAGAAAAAAATCCTTCAATGTAGACCAAAAAAGTTAGTATGGAGGAATATTCCACCTGAAATGTAGACCTGAGAAGTTGGTTCGGAAGAATATACCATCCTAAACATCCTTAAATGTAGACTAAAAGACGGTTTGGAAGAGAATTCCACCTAAAATTCTCCAATGTAGACCTAAAAGGTGAGTTTAATGGTATATTCCAAATAATATTCACTACTGTAGACCTTGGAGGTTGGTCTGATGGTATAATCCACCCAACATCCTTGAACATAAACTTAAAAAGTTCGTTCAAAGGAATATTCCACCTAAAATCCTTCAATGTAGACCAAAAAATCTTGGTGTAAAGGAGTATTCCACCTTAAATGTAGACCTAAATGATGGTTTGGAGTAATATTCTACTCGAGAATCTTCCAATGTAGACCTAAAGGATTGATTTGATGGTATATTCTACCCAACAACCTGGAACATTTACCTAAAAGGTTGGTTTAATGGTATATTCCCAGAAGAACCCTTGAACATCAGGCTTAATGGTATATTCCACCCAAAATACTTGTACATATACCAAGAAGTCAGTGTAAAGGAAATGTAGACCTAAAAGGATTGTTTAAAGGAATATTTAAAGTATTATTTTCATTATTTAATAATCTGTTATCAGTCAGACCCGTGGCAAACTTATTTTCATCAGTTTTTTAGTGGAAGTCACAAATAAAGGAGCTCTTGGTTTTTCCCGGCGTTAGTGAGTCCAAAGCTGCAGTTTCAACACAGACACGTTCACATGCATCCACAAACCTCTCAGCACTCAAACATCCACAGACAGGAGGCCGGCTGGACCGAGGCTCGGTGACGTCCTCAGACCCACGAGTCGGGGAGTCGCTGAACTTGTTGGTCTGGTTTGAAGGCCTCCGTGTGGTCCAGTAGAAGTCCACGTAGTCAGTGTTGGCTTTGAACCACAGCGACTGGCCACCATCAGGTGGACCGGCTCGTCCTCGTAGGACTCCTCCTGTAGCCTTGAGGGGACCACAGGAACATTCAGTAGCTGTTGGAGTTCTTCCTGTCAGGCTCGTGGTAGAACGGCTCTGAAGTATCTTGTACTTGTCTTATCTGGAACAATAACAGCCTAAACTGTTAACAGTGGTGTAAAGAAGCAAACAAACAGGCATAGATTAGGACTCAAACTAGATTTATTTTAGAAAACAAATCAGCTTAGAGGCATTTGTTCACACATGTGGCTGAATAGGAGGCCATCCAATCAGATTTGAGGTCTTCACTCTGTAGGTTGTTTGTTCGGTGAGACTCTTGGACCTCCATCAGCTGACATGGATGTTTGATGATCTTCCTCTCTAGTGCCAGATGATTCATCCATGAATTCAGCAGCTACAGACTGAAATGAAGCTCATGCTGCCGTGATTGAATTCCTGTTCCAGATCAAATGTTCAGAGCTCACCTTGAATGCAGCCGTCTGCTGTCTGATAGTTTTTCTCATTGTAGTCTTCAATAAAGTCTTTTTCCTCATGTAAGGATGTGGTGAGACTCTTTCTCAGTCTCTGCAGACGTCCCTCATTGTGCATCTCCAGAGAAGAAACAGAAAAACTGGTCACTGCTTCAGCATCACAAACGCTCTCCAGCACTGAGAGTGTTTTAGGAATTCATTCATTGTGTTGTGAACTTTGAAGGAGCAGAAACTTTACAGCTGCCAAAGATATGAGCTCCAATTCTGGATTTTTTAGGAAATGAAGTTCATCAAATGAACACTTGATTATTGCTGATAACTCTCATTAAATTACTGAAGAAATCCAACATAAAAACCTGTAAACTCTCAGGCAGCTTTTGTTAAAGTTTGTCTATAATTCTATCATCATGTTCTGGAACCAGGACTCTGCAGAAGTTCCTTCAATCAGATACTTGTGTGTTTCTATTTAAGGCCTCAGGTTTGAACGTACAGCAGAGGATTAGAAAGGAGTGATTTTAATATTTAAATCAGTCCAGTAAATGTTTGGCATGAAAATTATTAAAATTTTGATTTAGATAGATTTGTGTCAAATAATATTGTAGAGTCTCACTTAAATATATCCAAATGAGTTCAGTGTATTTACATTTTATAGAATATTTGATTTCTTAATCTCAATACTGTAGGGTCTGACCCTAAATATTACAATAATGATGTCAATTTAAATAATATTTTAGTGCAGAGTCATAAACTTTAATTAGCTAAACTTGCATAATAAATATCACTGTACAATCTTAACCTGAACATTCATATTATTGAGGTAAATTTACATAAATCATGATATTCTAGAGTCTTAACTGGAATATTTCTAACATTAATCTTTTTGTATTGTGCTGATAAACAACAATAACCTGACTTTCAGATAATATTTGTTGTCTGTGATTGAGACTAAATTCCTCCACATTCTGGAACTGGACTGCATTTCCCACCTTAAACCTTAAATCCAGTGAGAGGACTATCTTCAGTCGAGGCCAGTCAGAGAACTTCAAGACCTTCCATCGGCTGGACCAGATGTGGCATCATCTCCCTCTGAACATCTGGATGACAGGAGAAAAGACAGAAATCAAACACAGATCACAGAAATACAATTTATTCACTTTCATCATTTTATAAAAGTAGCATGAACTTTATTAAAACTTGACAACATCAGTAATGAAAGTAAATGTTTTTATCTCATGTTGAAGCTAAATTTAAAGTCAATTTTAATGACAGTTTATCCTGAGAGGAGTGAGAATGGAGCTTTTCTTTCCTTTTTAGAATATTCCCTCACAATATTCTGTTTATTATTGGCTTTAGAAGCATTTTTCTTTACTTATTTATTTTAGATACCTCAGACTGATACACTTTGCTGGTTTGCAGATAATTTCATGTACAATGACAATAAAGATCTTCTATTATAACATATTTTGCTAAAACAAGAACTGCAAACCTTCTCAACCATCTCTCAGGCTGCAAAATTCCAACTGCGACCAAGAATTATCTGATGTAGTTATTATTATAATCTTTACTGAACCAGCCCTGGAATTAATAAAAATCTGTATATGGACATGATTTTCTCTGATGGGACCACTATGGAAGTCGTAGTAACAATTAACTATCCTTTGAAGGGAAAGATTAGGTCTTCTTCAGGTGGATAAAAAAAAATGCTCTCCCTTAAAAAAAAAAACTGCATACAATAAAGTAAATCTCTTCTGCACTGCACACATACTACACTTTTGTATAACTCTGGATGTCAGAGTAAAGGCAGACAGATACACCGATCAGCCACAACATTCTGACCACTGACAGCTGAAGAGAACAACATCCATCATCTTGTTCTAATGCAACGTTCTGCTGGGAAACCTTGACATTCATGTGGATGTTTGACATGTACCACCATCTAAACACTGCAGGACAAACAACCCCCTAGTCTCCATGGCAACAGCAATCCTTGATGCCAGCTGCCACCCTCAGCAGGACAAACTAAACTGCTCAGGAGTGGTCCGAGGAACATGACAGAGCTAAGCTGTTCACCTGGGTTCCACACTCCCCACATCCAGATCTGATGGAGCATCTGTGGGATGGTCCAGGATCAGCCTGGTCTAGGTAGGACCCACCCTGCAACCCACAGGATCCACAAAATCCACAGGACATCCCCAGAGGTTCTGATGAACCACTGGGTCAGAGGAGTTTTAGCAGCATAAAGGGACCAACACAGTATTAGTCAGGTGGTCAGAATGTTATACTGTTATATTGTCATGCTGATTATATGATCAGTAAATGTTACCATCAATTATAACGCCCACATTGATCAGAAAAAAAAACTATCAGTTCATTCAGAAACTGTGGGGTTAAACCTAAAAACACAGACCTCAACAGCAGTTTGTTTCAAAGCAGAACACCAGCCGGTTTTCACTAAAGAAGCTTTAAGAGCAACAATTAAATGACAGTTTTGTTCTCATTAAGTTCACAGTCAGCCAAAATAATGTACACACATCAGGAAAAGAAAAACTTTTATAAATATTTCATTTGTATAAGTACTTCTATACATATAGATTCCTCTTTCTAAGTTTGATCAAATCACGATAACTCTGTGTCCTGTTGTACGATGTTTTCCCAACAGATGGCATTACCCTCATGAATGGAGCATCAACAAGTGACGTCTACAACACAACAGAAATGTCTGGAAGCCAGTGGCCACCACTTTGAGCACCTCTTGTAATTGTAGAGGCCAAAGATAACTTTTATTAATCTCCTGATGTCTGAATAAATTTGGTATTGAAATATTTATGCAAGTTTTTCTTTTCCTGATGTGTGTAAACATTATTTTGGCTGACTCTGTATAATGGGTTTCTGACAGGTCACCAGGCAACATCTTTTTATAATAATGACAAACATACCTGCATTCTACAGGAGTGATTTTCCTCATGTGCAGGTAAAGATGTGGGAGGAGCTTAGAGATGACAGGAGCAGGAGTCATCCTCACTAATTCAGCTTCCACCTAGAAACAGAAAGACCACAAACAAACACACTGATATACTCTCAAACGTTCAACCTCACAGCCTCAAAATATCTGTTTAGGAAGTGTTGTGTTTCTAAATTCTGCTGAAAGCATTGACAGACATTCTCTTACAAGGTTGTGTAAAAAGCAGCCTGTCCTCTGAGCTACTGAGAAATCTTTCTGAACAAAGTTTCTACGTGTAAATTGGCTCATCAAAAACTAAAGCCTCAGTCCGAGATAACAGGTATCGCAAATTATAAAGAACTTTCTTTGTTAACTCCTTCTGCTTCAACCTCACATAAAAAGGGGAGTTTAACTCATCAGGTGACTGAAAATGAACGGCTTGTGCAGTTCTAGATCCAATAGTAGGATGTTTCAACTCATGTTTTACTACAAATACATGCAATAATAAATAAATACAATGGCTGGTTGTTAGTTTATTCACTATTAATGTCATTTTATATGCTGGATTGAACTTGAGCAGTGGAAGAGAGAAGGAATTTAATGAAATTATGGAGATTCAGAGAGGTAATGTTGCGCAATGTTAAGCGTGGTTTAATTCAAAGCAGCTGAATGTTAAACATCAGTGCAGCTGAATGGGTTTCAGTTAACCTTAAAGTAAAATAACTTTTTTAAAAGGTAAAATACACAGCAGAGAAATGCAGGTTGAGAAGGTCATTCTCATAATGACGGACAACTGCGGCAGCAACTAACACAGGTGTTCAGCGGTAAGTTAGCCACCTGTGTTAATTAGCCCGCTAGCTAACTTAGCCGCTTAGCTAGCTAACGCGTCCGGACCAACTGCTCAAACACGACAAAACACAACTCTTCACAAGTCGCTGACTTAACGTACAACAAGACAATGCTACTGGTTAGAAGTATTTATCTTCTTACCGTGTTTTACTCCAAAAACAAGGTCAACAGCAGCCAGAGACGCTACCAGACGTGCCGACTAGTGATGTTACGAGATGTGCCGAGGTTTCGAAGCGTGTGTCGAGTAATGGAGGGGGCGTGTCCACGAAGCGCGTATCGAGGCTTGCTTCATTTAGGGGAGGAGCCAAAAATGATGACGTTCGAAGCCTCGCAAGCCGGTCGTACCGCGTGACTGGTTCAGGAAGTGGTTCGCAGGTTTGACGTGCAATTCAAAATATAAGGGGCAGCGAAACGCGATGGATTCCCCGTTCACATTTGTTGGAGTTTTACCTGCTGTATCTTTGCATTCAATCGGTTTGAGACTCTTTTTTTTTTTTTTTATAGAACCAGCCAGAAAGAGAAGATTCTCCCGTCTGGGAACACTTTGACCTGATTTCTCCTAATAAAATAGGCACATAACAAGTGAAGTGCAACATGAATAACTGTGACAACACCACACACCGCTTGTTCTAATTTCTTTTTTTTTCTGGGATTTTAAAAGGTGAAGTGTCTGTTGTGTTCCAAGGAGCTACAGAAATATTGTCCAAATAAAGACGCTGCCTGAATCCCAGCAATATGGAAAAATTGATATTTTTGAATAAAAAGAAATAAAATGTTGTCCCTACTTTTGTTTTACAGGTTGTCACTGGTACCACTCGCACAGTCACAAAACAAGTAGCAAAAGTACAATAAATTTTATTTATATAGCCCTTATTACATTTAAAAGTATCTAAGCACTTTACAGAAAGCCAGAACCTGACATCAATCAAGCAGTCAAGCTACAAATATCAAATCTCTCCCCAGTTTGTTTCCATTTCCCCCTCTGTCCCTGCTATCAGGAAAAGCAGACACTATATTAAGTATATTACTTGTTTATTGGCATTATCATTTAAGCACAATTCAAAGCTTCACATAGCAAAGCTAGTATGTCATTATAGGCACAACAATGAAGGAGCTTTGTTTTTATCAGATTACATTTATTTGAATTAATACATTTTCGATTCAGTGGTCAAATAATTGATTCGTGGTTTGAGTACTATAACCAAAATGTACTCCTGTTGGACACATATACATCAGCATACAGTTTATGGAAACTGGTTTTAGTTCTAAACTGGGAGCCTGAGACTGCGCCAATCAGGCTTTTATGGTCAAATAGCTGCTAAGAAACCACTACTAGGGAAAATCAGCAAACAGAAGAGATTTGTTTGAGCCAAGAAACACAAGGAATGGACATTAGACCAGTGGAAATCTGTGCTTTGGTCTGAGATCTTTGGTTCCACCCGCTGTGTCTTTGTGTAACTCAGAAAAGGTGAACGGATGGTCTCTACATGCATGGTTCCCACCAGGAAGCATGGAGGAGGAGGTGTGATGCTGTGGGTATGTTTTACTGGTGACACTGTTGAGGATTTATTCAAAACTGAAGGAACGCTGAACCAGCATGGCTACCACAGCATCCTGCAGTGACATGACATCCCATCCTCTTTGCATTTAGTTGAACCATCATTTATTTTTCAACAGGACAATGACCCCAAACACACCTCCAGGCTGTGGAAGGACTATTTGACCAAGAAGGAGAGTGACGGAGTGCTGCATCACATGACCTGGCTTCCACAGTCACCTGACCTAAACCCAGTCTGGATGGTTTGGCATGAGGTGGACTGCAGAGTGAAGGCAAAAGGGCCTTCAAGTTCTCAGCATCTCTGGAAACTCCTTCAAGACTGTTGGAAAACCATTTCAGGTGACTACCTCATGAAGCTCATGGAGAGAATGCCAAGAGTGTGCAAAGCAGTAATCAAAGCAAAGAGTGGCTATTTTGAAGAATCTAAAATATAAAACATGTTTTGACTTATTTCATTCTTTGTTGTTTACTACATAACTCCATATGTGTTCATTCATCGTTTTGATGCCTTCAGTGAGAATCTACAATGTAAATAGTCATGAAAATAAAGAAAAACCATTAAATGAGAAGGTGTGTCCAAACTTTTGACTGGTAGTATATATTACCCCTTCATCCACTCCATTTATGTGCGTGATTGTACAACTGTATTGTCCTTTTTTCAGTTGTGAACCGCCGTAATAAAAATCTGCATTGCAGACTGTGTGAGTGTGTTAATATGTGTGGAGGGAGGACTTCCTCTTCACACTGGCCCACACCCCAACAATATGCATGTGTGGTAAATTCTGTCTCCCTTCCCTGCCTCCAATATTTCTGTCCCGTATGCTGAGGGACAGAGTAAGTCAGCCCAGCGGTGTGGAAAATTAAATCATTAATTGGGAATCATCAACAAGGAATCTTTGATAAGTAATTTAGCCTTAGTGGTTGTGGGGGCTGAGCTCTGTGCTGAGGAGAACTCCCCTTCTATTGTGTATTAAAGGATAAAGCTGAGGATATTTGTTGTTGTTATTATTGTCAACAAATCATGCTATAAACCCAAAACCAACAATGTGTTAGTCTGTCTCTTGATACATGTTGATTTTTCTATCCGGTCTGTGGCGCTCTGCTAAGACTTAACTCTTGAATACAGTCTTTTAAAAAAAAAAAAAAAAAAAGCTAAATATCTGCCTGAAGCAGCTGGCCAGTGCAGGTAAATGTCATTCAAACAGGAGGAAATGGTGCATTTCTTGGGGACTATTTTCAGTAGCAGAGTAGTACACATTAGATGCAGGATGGTTTATATAGGATAGATTTAAGATAAACTGTCCCCATGTTGGCCGTATAGATGGAACATGTC
This sequence comes from Amphiprion ocellaris, assembly GCF_022539595.1. Classification (NCBI taxonomy): domain Eukaryota; kingdom Metazoa; phylum Chordata; class Actinopteri; family Pomacentridae; genus Amphiprion; species Amphiprion ocellaris. Next base: position 19,244,781 of record NC_072779.1, on the reverse strand, counting down.
ATCCAGTGCAGCAGTGTGGCTCATTGCAACCCTGTTTCCCTGAAATTACACCCCCATGCAACAGAACTGCATTTTCAATTATGATTTGACAGAACATTTTTTTTCTCCTGGTAAGGTAACAATATGACCTAACAGGAAATATTTCAAACTTCAAACAGCTACAAAGTCCATGTGAGGAGGGCTGATGGATGGTGGTGGCAAAAGTCCAACTAAAGTTTTGTTTTCACTTGCTATTAGGTTAACTTCATCACCAAAACTGCTTGATTAGGTAATTACAAATGTCATGCTTTGGGTTTCTTCAAAATATGTTTGAAGATTCTCTGTTTGTGGTTTCTGTGCTACTAGAATGATTCCTGTCCAATTATGGCATGAACACAGGACCTCTGAGTGTATCCGGAGGTGTCTGGCAATGGGGTGTTGACAGCAGAACTTCAGGTCCTGGGTTGCGATGTAGGGGAACCCATGGAACAGACCTGTTCTGATACATCCCAGCTTGATTTCCGTTGTTACCAGGGAGGCCGGGTCAGTGCTTTGAGTTTTTTGTCATGTTCCTTGAGCTGTACCTGAGCATTTTTTGCAATGTGGTAGATCAGACTGTCCTGCTGGAGGAAGATGCTGGCATTAAGGATTGCCGTTGCCATGGAAGGGGAAGCTTGTTCTGGAACAATGTTTTTGTGGGTGGTATGTGGCAATGGAAAATTTACATAAATACCAGGATCTAAGGTTTTCCAGCACAACATTGCACTGTAGCAAGATGACCAATAGCCTTCCACTGAAGAACATGCAAGGTGATGTGTACATTTATAAGAATGACCCTAGAATCAGGCCTTTCAGCCTTTGTGTTTCTATTACGTTATAGGATCCAGCAGTTTCATCTGCGACACTAAATGATGACAAAAAGTAGCTACTAGATGTAACTCCAGTTCTGAGCATGTACTAAATACAACTGTGTAGGATTGTTATGGTAGCCAGTATGGTTAATTTCAAGATGTCAGTGGCAATCTTAGGGAGGAGACGACTGCTATTTGACAAGGGCATCAAGAGGGCAGGAAACATGTCATCTGTTGTTTGCTCTGGGCAAGACTTGCACAACATTGTTTTATGGCTACTCAGGTGTAGTTCTTTTTTCCCCCCATCAAAAATGGCTTTGAAAGAGGTTCTGCAGGGGTGGCTGGAACACATGAACATTTGGGTCTCAAGTATTTGCAATGGAAAACTGCTAAATGTAATGTTGTGGCTGGTCTGTGTATGTTAATTAGAGGCATATTTGTAATACTGATGTAAGCTGGAGGAATGTATGTTTACATAAAAATGCTATTGAGAATGCAGATTAGTTGTATAGGTACGTTGGTTTTAAGAGACAGATCTCTTCACTGATTTGGGACAACAATGCAGCGATATGGCACAGAGCTATAAAACTATTGCTGCTGTTAGAGTTTTCATCAGATCTGTTATATCAACAGATTTATTACCACCACTGACCCTCCGGCATACGTTGCTGCTTAACCCTGCCTCTTTCTCACCCATTCTCTCATTTCCTGTCTAGTATTCTCGCCCTGCTGTGCCAACCTCCTCTGTGCCAAGAATGTTTCACATCTGCCTCTGCAGGGCACAAATGATGGCTGCAATGTGGATTTAAGAATGTGTGCCTCTGTAAATATTTGGTTTTGCCTAGGTGAGTCCTGGGAAGGGAAAAAAAAAAGCCACTCCGTGTGGCAAAACAAGATCAGCGCTGCATCTCAACAGCCACCCTCCTCCCTCCCACCGCAATCTGAGGGAGTCCAGTGTGGCTGTAATTCCTCTCTACACGAGCTGGAAGAAGATCCCCGGAGTATTTATTGAAGTAGGGGAAACAAGGACAGACGTAATAGATGAGACCAACATCACTTTTATAAATATAATTAAATTGCCCACAAGGACAAACAAAACGCACAGAACAGTTTGGATTTATTAGTTGGCAGCTCATGTCGTTTAAGTTGAATTTGACAGCTGCTTCGTGTTTAGTTGAGTGGTCTGACTCAATTCATCTGGTCCAAATGACTGTTATCATGCTGTAATGGATCAGTACCCTTAGTGGTACGGTTAGATGGCTTGTTGATTGCATGAATAGAAAAAATGGATATTAAGGTCTGAAATGAACATTTTAACTCCTTCCTTGCTTCTTCTCCTGCCTGCTTATTACATTTTCTTCCATAAATCAGACATTTCCTTCCCTGTCTAAGCGTTGATGACATGGTTTACCCATCTATTGCTTATTTTATGTGTCTCTGAGGAGAAACCGTAGCCAGATGAATGGTTTAAATGGAGAATGAACACTGAAATGTAAATGACAGAGAAGGAAAATGTGATGGTGTTTTATAGGTTGAGGCTCCATAGAGAAGTGATATGGTTGGAAAGCTGACATTGTTATGGTTCTCACAAAACCCATTTACCTTCACACGAATGAGAAATTTCCAGTGGTTATTAGGAGTCCTTTGAACGCAACACACTTTCCTCAGTTTTATCTCACTGTTTAAAATTGGATGATGTGACAGGTAAGGAAATTGCAACTTCAGTTCTTTAATCTTTATACTGTTGCAATTCAGAATATGTAAATGTGTTTAAGATGAAGGAGGCTTTGAGCCATTTATAGAGAGAGTGGCTGTGAAATGGCCCACCGTTGCAGGCTTCACATAGGCTGTACACTAAATTTATTATCCACAAATTATTCCGTGATTGTGTTTTATGAGGTACTTGTATTGGGTCTTGGGGGGTTTTGTGGAAATTAACGGCAGTGATTTATACCTTATTTCAAGTCCTGAGTTTACACAAAGGGGTGTACAAAAGAAACAACAAACACAAAAACTCTGAAACTTCTCATAATCGGTGTTTATCATAATCCAGTCTAAGTCTTGGACACAATGAGCCTGGTGCTACCCGTTCTCTCTTTCTTTTTGTTTATGAGTTCTCTAAAATTAATCTGTTTCATTCGTGCTCACAAAGAGACTGACTTCTCTCACCTAATTGTTCATCAGATGAGTTTAGTCTTATGACTCAATGAGTCTATGCACGGATAAGAAAACAACACATGCAGTTTGTTTTATTATCAAGACCCCCTATTAGCTTTTGCAAGGCAGCAGCTATTCTTCCTGGGGTCTTCATAATGTGTGTTTGTCCCAGCAGATTTTGTTTCCAGATCATGTGAGAAAATGGTCATATGCAACTCATTCCAGGAAGCAGACCAATTTTGTCTTATTGAATAAAATGGTGGAGGTTATTCAGACATTTTGACATTGAATATGGGACTGTTCCTAAGGGACTGTGTGTAAATTATTAGTGGGGGTGGAGAGGTGAGGAAAAGGGGAGGGTATTTGAATTTCTCTTTTGCCTGAAGGGAGAGCAGTCTCAATTTTCAGAGGGAGCAGAGGAGCGTCTTATATTTCTCCCTCAGCTCAGTCATATATTTTATTTTCATTTTCTGTTCTGCTCCGCATGTTCTCAGTTCAAGTGCACAGATTTCAGCTTCATGACTAATGTGCACATCAGTGGCCCTGATTAGTGTTGTAGGACTGGAGACTGATCTCAAGACCACTTCTTGAATGTTTTGTCTTGTAATCAACAGCTTTTTTTTGCAGAACTCAATATTTTATGTTAGACTCAAACTGCAGGGATATCACTAAACTCTCCATATTGTTTGATGCATTTAGGATCATTATTGTAATTGGGTGTAAAACTTCCTGCTTCGAGTGAAACCAATAACTTGACAAATTCTTGAAATTTTTGCCACCCTTCCCTGCCTCTCTTCACACACACTCCAAGGAAGTGAATGTGGGAAAAAGGAGAAGGAGCTGTGAATGTCTGGGAAAAGATGTCAGCCAAATTCAACGCCCAGCGATCTAAACCACAAAGAGTTCCACTGCAAAATGAAAAGAATATACACTGCAGTATTTAAATTATGCAATACAAGGCTTACTGAGATGGCTGGGACCGTATTCAACTTTTAGCAGCACTTAAAAAGAAAGAAAAAAAATACAGGTAACATCAGTAATCTGCCTCAGTATCAACACTTTTCAGAAGTTTCTTCACCCCTCACCCAAAGCGATTTTGCAAACATTAGCTACACATATCTAAGCATACTGCCTGTTTCTGGGTACTAGTTTCAGTGGTGCAGTGCAACGGTTTCCTGTTCCACATTTTGTAAGCATGTCATGCAGTGTGGAACTTCCACTGGTCCTGGTCTTCACTTAGTGTTCCCCTGCATTGGTGCAGGTCATAACTGGGTCTTGGTTTAGGTGATCTTGTCTACAATACTTGCCATAGTATTAGAAAAGAACGCCACTGACTTTACACATCAACATCTGTTTATATCTGTTGGGGAGTGCTACTGTCAGAAAAATTATATAAACGCCTCTGTGACTCCAAAGAGACCTGTGTAAAACCTGATAATTCACTGGCACTAGTTTGGGCTGAAGAATGCTAGTTACAAAACGGAAAAAAGCAAAAAAAAACAAAACAAAAAAAAAAAAAAAACAACAAAAAGTCAGCATGCCGACTTAGAAAGAGGTGAGTTTAGCAGACCTGCTCTTCATCTCTGTTCAGGCCAGCATCTCAAGGACTGTATTAACTGCTGATGACATAATGCAATCAAATCTGTATAGTGGAGTAAATCCAGTTGAACTGTACTGTGGGTAATGTAGGTAAAAACAAAGAATGTGTGGAATAGGTGTTGATCAATTTGCTAATTATTAGATTGGATACTTATCAGTTCAGTTTAGTTTTATTTATATAGCATTGGTTCACTTCACACTTACAGCTTACAATGTTATATCATACAGAAAAAGCTATTAAATCCAATGATTCCCTTCGGTGGCATTGGGAAGAAAAAAAATCGCTTTTAACTAGAGGAAACCTCCGACAGAGCAATGCTCTCACTGGGTGGTCATATACTTCCCCCAGTTGGGGTGAACTTGAAGGGGAGAGAAAAAAGTATGGCAGAAATAATCAAACAACACATAAAAGAATAATAATAGCAAAAAAAAAGCATAGTGTTGTTTTGGGCAGTTTTCCTTTAGAATAAGCTATTTTAAAAAGTGCTACTTGGACTCTGATGCAGCCGCCTCTCTTCATCTGATGTCCCTTGGTGGTCTTGAGAAATGTCCCGCCCACTTCACTGTCTGATTGGTTACATGTCACAAGTAGCAGCCAATAAACACTGAAGTATAAATATTGAAAAGTTCTCTTTAATTACACATAAAGGTGTTTTAACAAAGTTTCGTAATGGAGTTTGTATTGCTCTACATTTTGATAATATGATTTTCAGTTTCACTGCAAATGTATCACGGCTCCAAATATTAACTATTGGTCCTCTTGATTGCTAAAACATCTTTATTCATTTTGACTCTAAAAAAAACAAACAAATTAGTCAACCTCCTAGTGTGCAATATAAATGCATCCCTGTTATTTATTTTTAATTTCCATTCTAAATGTGACAGTGTTATGGGGGTGAAAATGCTAAATTGTGGTCAGAACCTTCCTCCTTTTTAATATCGTAAACTTTAAAGTGAAATGTAACATATTTGATGTTTAAGGCTTTGCATCTTGTTGTAATTTATAGTAACATAAGTGTGTTATAACATTATGAGTTGTAGGTTTTTGTTTCTTCATTGTGCAGCCCCTCCTCCCCACTGTGATCATTATTATCCAGTTCCTAGCCATTGTTTTATTTGGGTTTTAATGATTTTACTATAAATTAAAAAGACACATACATCATTGTAACAAACTGTAGTATTTCTTCTCTTACAAATTATTTTCGTATGGTTAATTTATTTTTAGCTTCGTGCTTCATTCGCTCTGTGTTTAAAGTACATAAACACAGCACAGCCTTGGTTTGCCTGGTCGCTTTAAAAGAAGGATGATGTTTGACAAGTTGCCTTCCAGACTCAAACCGGGTCACAGTAACATGGAGTGTGTTGACTACTGGCTCATCAGCACGACTCACTGATATCATTTAGTCTGCAGTAATGACTTGCCAGACTTGCCAGATGAGCCGTCTCTTTGCCAATGTTGTGTGGTTTTACTGCTGACATGTGTGACTCGTGGCAGATGCTGCTTATTTGCTGAAGTTCACATGAGGTTTTTTTTTTTTTTTAATGCAGGGTCCAGCTTGCTTGTGTGCATCTGCTCTGTGGTTAACTCCTTTTTTCCCTGTGGTGATAAAACCGTGGCCCCACCCAGCTCCACGTCAACTCCTCATTGGTGGTTCATTATTGGTGAAGTCAGCAACATGCTAGCAGTCAACACGGCAACCAGCGTCTCTAAAATCTTCTTGTCCCCATCATCCCCTTTCTGCTGCCCTGCATGTAATTTATCTTATTTCTTCCTCCGGGACTCAAAATTCCTTGTTTCTTTAATTAGTGTTTCTCTATTATGAATTATCATCCTAGCCACACAGGAAGCTTTGTTACATTCATTGTCAGTCCCCTGTGGCTTTGACTCTTGCACTCCTGCTAATGGTCTTATTACTGCTTAGGTGTAATGTTGGCTGTTGAAGAATTCAAGCTTATTCTGGCATTACATTAAATGCAATTTATCTTTTGTGTGGGAATTTAAGCTCATTGAGTAAATGTAAATCGGTATCGTCCAATTCAGAGAAGTCTCTGCAGTATACAGCCAAATTGCAGCACCTCAATAATGGCATTATTTCAGAGGTTGAACAGTAGAGTATTTCCTCTTAATGACCATCAAAAACAAATACTTCAGAGAGACTATATTGAAAATTCAGGCTCCAAAGTAGAAACTCAATGCAATAAAATTGAATATATAAGTTAGAACTTGTGTGATCGCTGAAGGAAAACTGTGTACAGCTGTGATTTCCAACGAGATTAATTACATTAGCATGGTTATAAAAGGCTCTGCAGAGGGTTATCAGGACAGCAGAGAAGATCAGCGGCTGCCCTCTGATCCTCTGAAGAACATCGTGACCTCCTGCTGCATCAGCAGAGGGAAAAAGATCTGGACAGACAGCAAACACCCTGCCCTGAAGCTAATCAGCCTGCTGCCATCAGGGAAGAGACTGAGATCCTCAAAATGCATGACAAACAGGCTTAGGAACAGTTTCTATCCATGGTCCATCAGACTCCTGAACTCCAAACACCTGTCTACCTGAATGCACAATGTCACTTTTTGCTGCTTTCGTGCAATTTCATAACATATTTATCCTATGCTACTGGTTCTTATTCCATTTCATTTATTTCCCATATTGCACATATCTGGCCTCCTTTGCAGATGTTGTCATTTTAAATATTGTTTTGTTATATATGTACCTTTGATTTTATTTAATGTTGATATTTTATTACTTATTGCTTGTAGTTGTGCACCGTCCAGTAGAAGCTCTTTATATTTTTGTCATGCGACGTATGATGACAATAAAGCCATTCTAATTCCAATTCGAACATCAGAACTTTCTCAGTTTGGACCTCTATGTCTGCATCATGGCTCCACACTGAAAAGAATTGCTAGAGGAACTGAAGAATTGGATTCTAAAAATACACAAAGAGAAAAATAGATACAAAAACATTTTTACCTCACTAAAATGCTGTCAAAACAGAGCTGCAGCAGTAATGAGGAGGTATGGAAGGAGGAGACACAGTACCACTGATCAGAGCTGCAGAAGTCATCCTCCTAAAATGACATGAACATAGGCAGAGACAGTTGACTTCTTGCACGATCTAGCTTTGAGAAAATATACGGGCAAATGCTTTAGACTTGGCAGACTATTTATCAATGGAAGCTGGAGTTTCTGTGACAGTTCTGATAATGTGAAAGACAAACCCTTGCTTACTCTTTGGCACTAAACTGCAAGGTGAAATTTGGTTTAAAAAAAAGTATGACTGGAAGCTTAGTGAACATTTAGAGAAGATTTTTTGGTGAGTTCGGACGCAAATTCATTTCAGCTCAAATGAAGTCCAGTATGTTTGGCAGGAGTCTGACCAGGACTACTACAGTGAATGCATAGTCCTGACAGTGAAGCACAGATTTAGGATTATGAGATATGGGGCTGCATGACTGCAAAGATTCTTGGGGAGAAGACATTTATAGATGCTCCATGAATGTCTGTGTATATCCCAAACTACTGGCTGATAAGATGACTAATGGTCTGCAGAAGAAAAATACTCCAGCATGATAACAAGTCAAAGCACATTGTCAAAATCAAACAAGAGTTTCTAAAGAAGAAGAAGGTGGAAATTATGATCTGGTGAAGTATGTTGCTTGACTTGAATCCAATGGAACATCCTTGGGATCATTTAATAGAAACACAACCCCTCTATCAAATAGCAGCTAACAACAAGTCGCAAAAGACACAAAAGAGATTTAGTATTCTCTGTGATGATGAACACTGGGTATCTTGTTAAAAATAAAGTTGGACATAAGAAGAATTTAAAAAAATAAAAGATTTGATACTGGCTTTTGTTGCACTGAGTTCTGACTGTGGGGCCTGTATTTTCAATATTACAAATGTAAAGTGTTATTTTTGAAATTGCCCATGAGAGCAAAGATTTTACTGTAAAACTTAGAAATAATGCAATTACCACAATGCGATGCAATTTGGAAACATCTGATACTGAAGAGATATTGCACAGGCTTTTTCGGTGTGTTTTCTGCATGATGTTTGCAAATGGGAGGATGGAGGAAGATGTCACTGCATTTAATGCTTGTATCACCATAAAGCTCTCAGGCTTAATCTGACTACAAATTACTTTCTTGAATGCATCTTTAAGATTTGATGGTTTTGAGACACGATAAAGGTTTGGCTCCTGCTTTCTCGTCCTTATTTAACTTGTCCCTGTTTGTTCCTTCTTGTTCAAATTGCACTCAACTGCTGCATCAATACTGCACTTTCATGCTGAGGATGGAGAGGCGTGTTTCCGCACCAGCTGCTACAGTTCAGCAGACTGTTTTTTTCTGGGTACCTTGACATAAGTCTTTTGGCGCGGTCGTTAAGGTTTTGTACCTTGCCTCATATGGTTTCCAAAAAGTCAATAAGAGCCATTGTAGCTTTTGTGAGGCGGCAGTATGAATGTAATCAATGCCAGTTTTCTAACCAGTGTTCACAGCTTCTGAGGGACTCACGCTCAGAAAACACAGGAGTAAATGCACTTTTGGTCCGAAAAGACTCCCTGTTCAGGGTAAATCACACCCAAAACAGTCTGAAAATCTGTTTACGAGAAGAGCGGTGTAACACAGTGGTGACAGTGAATTGCTACCCAGTCGCAGTGGTGATTAAATGACAGTAAAGTCAAACTAAACCACCCCTGACTCTTCTTCTTTACGTGGTTTACAATCTGACCTGACATTAATATCACCCGGCTGTCTGCTTAAGCTTTATGCAAAGGACTGGGTGATAATTTTTGCAAACAGTAACACTTTTAATGGATGTTTTTTAGCTACAAGCAACACAACCATGGACATCTTTTTTGTTTATTTCTTCCACTGTGACAGCAATCTAAAGCCCAGCACTAATTGAAAAAAGAAGACAACTTAAATGTGCAGTAAAACTGATGGTGATGGCTCAGACGTGTGTGTTTGCCTTGTAGAAGTCGTACTCAACTGTATTCTGTAATATAACGTCCATATGCTCCTTCCCTCTCCCTCTCGTTCTCACTATCTGCTTCTCTCGTTTTCCCACTGGGTGGAGGAGCTATAAATTAAACTGGGGAATTACTGCTAACTGTTGGAATAAATTAAGGCGCTTTTGCGTCTGTAAACACCGTCTGACTGCGTAATTACACCCCCACTCCCACTGAGACGCCATGGAGAGTGAGGATAAGGAACGAAACGCGGCATAGATGGAGAGCGGTGGCAGTGGGAGACTAAAAAAGATGAAGCAAATGTCACAAGGGGGGTCAGATATTAGATTCAGGCCTTTGCTGAGTCCTGGATGCTGGCTGGGCAGCCCTACAGATTAGGAGAAAGGTGACTTTGAACATCACGATCTCAATCACCATATTGTTTATTACATTTTAATAATATAAAGCACAATACTGCAAACCTCCTCACATATGTTATTCTAGATTACTACGGTTTCCTGTGCAGCTGCAGTTTTCTAACTAAGCCTGCTTTTTTGAAGCTCTTCAGATTTGAGCCACTGGACCTTTTGCATTTTCCTGAAAAGAAAAATGTGTTAAACATCACATAACACTCGAGCTCTCTCTCAATCCGCAGTATAATTACAATGTAACCATGTTAATGGCAAATCACATTTAGCAGTATAATAGCTCATTAGACGGGCTGAGAGCCACTTTATCACAAAAGGATCTTAACAGCTGGCTATAAGAAGAGTCACATACACAGTCTTCAAGGACAGAAACACCGTGAGCCTGTGCATTTAGCAAACCAAGGAGGTAACCTCTATTATGAGTTTTAATTAACCAGTTTGAAAATATACAGGCTCCTGTACGCCTACATCAGCTGCTGACAGTGAGTCATGCACTCAAACAAGGTTGCTGACATTAGCCAGTACAACACCACTGCCACGGTCGTCCTCTCAGTGTCACAGAGTCCATAAAGCTTCGCTCACCTGACCATTTGATTGTACAGCAGCTGTATAATAATCAACAGCAGAGCAACTCTGAAGCGACCTCAGCAGCCATCGATGACATGCACATAATCTCAGATAGCTCGGTTGATGATGGAGTATGTTTCTAGGGACACACGTCTGAGGGCAGGTAGCACAGTCAGCTCGGCTCTGACACTGTTTGCCAGGGGCATGCACCTTTGATAAGCAACTCTGACAACTACAAACAAGCCTTCTTACTCAAAGCGCCTGTCACAGCAGTTTTATAGAATCATGGCAGCTGTATGAAAAGGGTTGGAGTTTTGTGATAGAACAGTGAGCATCACTCAGATTAGGATTATTAGGCTGCACATTCCCATTCCTAACAGATCCTCATGGTGAATAGATGAGGAGTGTCACTGCGCTTAGAAACAGCATGACTCAAGCAGCTTTAGTTTAGGCTACAGGCCTCCCCGCTCTCCCGTCAAGCTTTATTTGCCACCCTCAAATGTTACAGTAATTGTTTCCCTGAGAAACACTGACATAAATTTGATGCACTGCTTGCACAGGAGCTCATGATGGCATAGAAAACCATGAGAAGCTGCATTTTTCCTTTTCCACGGTCCTGCTGAATCATTAATGTAATACACTGATGCCCTGCATTGTAATTACAGGAGCCACTGATCTTTGCTTACAGTTCTGCCTTATGTGTATACAATTCTGCCTCTCTGCACAAATCATATATCATGATTGAGGGGCGTAAAAACAACATCAGAACGGTAGCAGCAGCACATTCTGTACACTCGCAGGTGCACATGTAGGTGTGCAGCCGCTGATTCACGGGCCGTGTTGGTTTTTAGATGCACAGCTGAGATGTAAGCAGCTGGTCTGAGCTCAGCCCCACCGGTGGGATTCACAATTACACATCACAGTCCTCACAGGACCCGGTTCCTCCCACAGAGGAGCCACGGTCCACATCACTCCGGGGACTGGAACAGACTCGAGGACCACTTTGGAAGAAAAACACAGTGTCATGACTGGACGGAGTAATTACCTGGCAAACATGTTTCCACAGATCAGAGAGGGATGGTGTGATTATGAAAAAACATCAGTGAGAGTGAGAAAGAGGGGAGGGAGAGGAAAAACTGTGGGAAAGTGTTGCTCATGTTGACTCATGGTGATAGATAGATAGATAGATAGATAGATAGATAGATAGATAGATAGATAGATAGATAGATAGATAGATAGATAGATAGATAGATAGATAGATAGATAGATAGATAGATAGATTTTATGAAACATGCACCGTTGGGGCATATAAAAAGCTTTCACAAATGTGCTCCAGCTTCCTCTTCCTTTAATCCTCTCCATCCTTTACGCCTCAGTCTTTCTCTCCTCTGCTCCTCTTCCTCTCCAGCCTCAGCCGGCACACTGGAGAGCTTCTCTCTCTCTCTTTTTTTTGTTCCCTCTGTCAGAAAACACAACAGCGTCTCGGGGGCAATTTATTCAGTGCAAATAGCAGATACAGCTGAGAGCCAGCGTGTTTTTTGCAGGGATGCACGGGTGAGCAGGCACGGACCGGTCCGGTGACTAATTACCATCATAAGGCGCACAAGTTCGCCAGCGAGTCGGGAGCGTTTTATTTCTCCGTATTACCGTGTCGGCAGTGCCGCAGCGGGGAGATAATCGGGCGGAGGGAGCAGTTACAGAGTAGACGGAGGGAGAGAGGGGGAGAGAAAGGAGCTGGCAGCACATGATCACACAGCCTATCCAGTCACTCATCAACTGGAGCATTCACAATTTGCGCCGGCGACAACATATGGGAATACAACAAGGCGAGATTTGTGGTCACACCTGGTTGTGGAAGGACACCGGAGGACCCGAGAGGGGAGGCAAGGAAGAAAAGGGCGACCAGATCTGAGGGGCTTTGCATCCAACAGTCGAGAGAAAAAGCGTGGCAATCCGAAGCACCATCCGGTAGGTGAGCCTTGATTGATGTGCACAGACTGCCAATATGCTCTCCATCATCCGATCTGGCCAAAGACAAATTCACCTCATCAGGGTTTTAGCGCGCCTCGCAGCCCAACAAGTATTTCACTCATGTTTTATTCTTATTTTTATCATTAGGATTATATTTTTTTTTTTGCTCCTGTGTGTGTGGCACGGTTCAAGAAACAATTAGGTCCGTCTGTGAAACAATACAATCGACTCTTTGCAAATGCCAGAGCCACTTGATTGAGGATGCGGATTTCAGTGAATAGCTGGCAGTCACATATTAAAGCAGAGGGTTCTGTTCGAAGGCCCAGGCTGGATATAAATTCAAACAAAAGGGGGAAGACACACTATAAAAGCTACGGGGATTAGGCAGTGATTGGCGCACAGCTGCGAGCCAAAGAAAAGAAAAAACAGCATAATAAAGCAACAAAAATGCAAGTTTTCATTAAAAAATCCTCACATTTGCACTTGCATTGTGTATTTTAATGGGGTGAATGTCTGTGTTTTTAGTTGCATCTGGGTCTAGCTGCAAAATAATGCTTTCAAAAATCAGCCTGCAAATTGGATAGACCCCACCAATCTGCTCTGGGGATGAATCAAGATTGTAAAGTTGGTCAGGTGAGTTTTGGAAGCCCCACCCTGCTATATTTCCATGTGATAAAGACAGAATTACTGCACATTTGACTCCTGCAGCAGCACCTCCCACAGTGCATGCCCATTAAATTGTCATTAAGTTGGTAAAACAGTTGAAATCAACACAACATGCTGCAAATCTAAACATTGAAAAAAGGAGGAAGGCTGTGGCTCTGAGGATGAGATAAACAGCTGCTTGCCTGCTTCAAGCTGCTGCTCCGATCTACACAGGAAAGGAAATAATGCAGCCAATGAACAAAGGATTCTCATTTTAATGCTTTTGTACGATCTTGTTTTATGTCAGCAGTATATGTGCATTAGTTTCATTTAAAGCGTTAGGCTCTGATGGTGTAATGATGTGATGATACTAACCAACCCCTTCATTTCCACTGCAGCTCTCAGAATATTTCCATGTGCTGAATATCGCAATAAAGGTAGACTTGGGGTGAGCAACTTTTTGCCAAAAAGCCCACAGAGGGCCACTTGAAACAAAAGCGGGTTATGAGGACTCATACAAATAAGGAGCTGCAGAGGCTTGAGACATGCCTGCTGCAATAACTTGATCTAACCTGTGCACATGGCACTCAGGCGATAGACAAACAGATGGCATCTCCAAAGGAATTCATCTTGTGAAAGTTGGAAGAGGTATTCTTGGATGGGCTACCCTCTGACTCGCTGGCACCGGTGCCTGCGTCTGGCAGTAATGATGGCAGTCATGTTGAATGGCCTTGCTGATTACATCGCTCAGTCTTATGACTTTCCAACACCTTTCAGGGGAAAAAAATCCCTCCAAAATCCTCCTAGTTTCACTGTAGCTGCGATGGTGCAGAGCGTTGCTGAATTGATTTGCATGGCTTCATTATACATCAATAGATGCAAGGAGTTGAGATTTGCAATTGCATGACCAGCTTGGGCACAATGCAGCCTCTTCCAGTGCTATTAGATGGCTGGTTATTAACATGGTTATTGAGTGGCTTTTTAATTCATTCATTTGTACATGGAGGAGGCACATCTATATTGAAGCACAAGGTCTTTGTAGTGCCAAAGTCATTGTGTGGCACTTCCAGTGTGTTATTTTGTGTATTTAAATTTGTCGTTAGTTACAGCAAAACCCAGATTAGAACAGGGGGGATGTTGATTTATTCTGAGAGCACAACACTTTTTATTACCTGTCAGAGGCTGGACCACTCTGCTGTTGTTCCACTTCTTTCACAGTGTATCCATGGATGCACGCTACAAACGTTTCTTAGGCTGCAATGCCTTTTAATTACTTCATTGCCTTAAAGAAAAACATTTAAAAACAGTATATAGTGTCAGATGATTAATGTCTTCAGTAAGCAGCTATGTAATAAGCAGCATAATGTATAAGGAGCCATTCATTATTGCATTTGGCCTTGGGGCTTACTTTCAGTAATGACCAGCTCACTGTAAGTGTGCCTTACTTGGCAACCTGTAGCAGATCAGATGCTGTTGTTGCTGCCAGTGATAAGCTCGGTCTCAGATCATTAGTGCTCGTTTCAATTGGCTGTGAATGTAAGGTAACAGTACTCATTGGCATTTGGCTTATTGACGGAATTAATGTTTGACTGATGTCCAGATCATTTTGTCATGATCACTGACAGATTAGTCTCAGTACATCACATAACGCTCATGTCATTCAAAACAGGCTGGAAAATGGTGCATCGCAGCACAGAGCAACAGCAAACAAAAGAGATTCAGCTGGGACACATCTCCAACATCGCAGCTTCAGATCTGCCTCAGACTTTCCCCCTCGTGATAGTTTGCTTTCTTTTAATCATCATATATGGCTCGGTGTTGCTGCAAAGCAGTCTTACAAAGAAGAATAGAAGTGATGCAGTTTCAGCCCAGCCATGCTAACTGCCCTCAGCTACTGTGCTCCCTGCTCACACTGGGAATATGTGAACTTCCTGTCTATAAAACATAACAGCATAGCCATTATATTCATGACAGCACAGTCATTATTGGAATGACAGCTTTCCCGCTACCCATTGTTGCCATTACAGCTGAAAAATTGATGGTTTGCAGTGTCTGTGGTGGGCAGTAGGTGGAAACCTGTCAGAACAGACTGGAGGTGGACTGAACACCAGGATTAAAACAGCTCATGAAAAGAAGTTCATTTGATTTTGACAGAAAGCACCTATACTCACTATTGACTCATATTGTTAATTACAAGGTAAGTCATGCCAAGAAACCCACAGTGTTATTTTCAGTGCCATAGTGGTAAAACACCGCTGATTAATCAGATGCATGAATGCTAATTGGAACGATTCTGTATCAAAATAGAAAATTTATGAGCATGTGTTGTAAAAGGGACTGGTTGTCATGAAAGAGAGCACACCTATATTTATCTGCAGGAGCACATTAAGTCAAAATAAGAGGTAAAATTGAACAAATCTGAAAGTGTTTGTGATATTTTATGAGAAAGCTGTTGCTTCATCTTTGTTTTCATATCTTCTCCATGAATAATCAAGACAAGTGGAAAACTGTAGTTTTCCCTGCAACTTCTCAGCCTCTCTTACAGATCTAATTTCTGCTAAATGTCCCTGGGCATGCACTGTTTTTTTGGGGGAAATTTGTCACATTTAAATTGCATTTTGCACTCATTGTTTTTGCTGTTTTAATGAAAGCAGTTCTTGAGCCATGTGCCATTTGCAGCAGCAGGAACACAAACACAGTCCCTCTCTTCTCCACTGAAAGCATTTTAGAGGGCAGGAAGGGAAGGAAAGGAGGCGAAGGAAGGGCTTTCTGGAACCTCGGTGTCGGTACCCTTGCCACAGGCCTGCGCAGAGCTGGACAGCTTCTATCTTTGGCTATGACCACAAATTAATTAGTTGTACATTTGCAGGGTAAACAGCACGTTGAACTACTGCTGACAAAACTGAGGTTCATTGGATCGGTGTGTTAGTCAGCTGGCTGGGAGACAAGAGAAGGGCAGCTTGTGATAGGATGTGTCTCTACCTCCCAATAACCGAGCGACTGCATCTCCATATTCCCGTCGTACCTCCATCTCCATTCTCTACATGCATCTTTCGTCTGTCCGTGTTGTAAATTCTTTCTTTTTGACGATAAACACCCATTAACTTAATTTACATGAAAATTAAGGCATCGCCTCATCTTCTTTGTGTGACTTTCTGAGCAGCCATTAGTGTATTTCATTGGAGAAGAGTTGGCAACACTGTCTTTTGTGGATTTATCCAGACATTTATTGTAAACTTCCTGCCATCCTGTGCAGCAGACGCCTGAGTTTTATGAGTGCTGTTTATTTGGCAGAGCAGGAATGGCGATATCAGCACATGCACTCCAAACCGATATCCTTCCAAGGCAAATAAAATATAAAAGGACGTGAAAACATTTCCAATTGTTCCCTAATTGGTGTTGATTGTTGTAATGTTGATTGCAAATTAGCATGAAATATGATACACTAATAAATCAATATGAAACCACACAAAGTGATGAATTCTATGTGCAGGCTTGTGATAGCCGGTTTGGTGACAAAAGACAAACACTTTTGTAAATTTATAGAGGAGATATTACTGTTATACCTCTGAAGGTGGATAAAATTGTAGAGACAGAAGCAGGTGTTTATGACTGTTTTTTTGTCTTGCGCTGTCGAGCGGCACAGGTTCCTCCATTTGAACTGAGGTTAGTCTCTTGTGGAGACCGATGGTGACGTTAGAGTGGAGCAGTTATTGTTATTAGGTTTTCCATTCAGGTGTTGCAATCAATACTGTAACAGAGTGATGGGAGCTATCTAGAGTAGCAATTTCTAACTAGGGGTACTCGTACATCAGGGGTTACATGGGGTACATCTGGCTGGGTAAAGATTGAGAAGTAGCTAATTAAACTAAATAGTGCTTATAAATTGATTTAGCAATACATTAGACTGAAACACCTGATACCAGGGTGCATGGAAGTATTTAGTCACATAGAAGTTGAAACACTTAAAGTTTGACCTCATGATTGAAATAGTTCAAAGTAACAGACAATCCTTAAAATGTACTCGATGAGTCAGATAGCTAAATTCCTATACGGTTGCTATTTTAGCTAGTATAAAACATTAAAAAATAGTGTTTCGTTTGCATTTTACCAAAAGTAAGCTAAAAGAAATGAATAAATGGTTAAGTTTTTAGCTTAAAGCAATGGCTATGCTGTTGAAATACCTACCTGAAAGTTGTGCTTAAGTGTTGACATACATGGCTAAACGGATTAGCTATGTGGTTGCCATTTTAGCTCGCATGAAGGAGTAAACCAAAGATAATGAATACAGTGATGCAATAGTGTAGTGAAAAAATAGTTCAACTGTTGCTAAAATAAAAGTGAAGTCAGTGTGGAAGTGGCTTAAACCTGCATTCTTTCTAACATCCAGCAGGGGGCGACTCCACTGGTTGGAAAATGAAGTCAGATTGTATAGAAGTCTAATGAGAATATGACCCTACTTCTTTCTTGATTTATTACCTCAGTAAACATTTTCCTAATGCTGTTATGGTCTTAATCTGTAATTCAGTTTGTACATTATCTCCTATTTAGGAGAAAATAAGGAGTGTTCTAATGAAAGAACCTGGGGCAGGCATGAGGTGGCGCTAATGTTTACAGGAACGGCCTCATAACCAGCCCTTTGAGCCTTTTTGTTGACATTATGACGTGGAATCCAACAGTGTTGATGGCAATGCTAAGTCAGAGTGTACAAACACAATGATAAATTAACTCAAGTTCTATTATCACATAGGACATAGACCAATGGCTGTCTGTTGTGTTAGCTGATATGGGGAATTTTACATTGAAAATGGCGATGTTAGAGAGGAAACAAGGATATCGAGAAGGCAAAAAAAAAGGGACTTGTCCTCCCTCAGCACAGCAGTTTTTCAGGGCTACTTAAAAGTACCTACTCCACAGTAGGTCCTTTTTTTCTCCCTGAAAATATCCCTGAAAGAGGCTTTATTGGGACTGTTCTTGCTGTTGGAACATGTATAAATGTCCAGGTCAACCTAAAATGGCTGAAGCTCCTATAGTGTAGACCAGCCCATAAATGATAAAACAACGTATGTTTTAAGGCGGAACTACCTTGTGATTGACAGGTCACTATTGTATCACTTTGTGTCCTCATGTTTTCAGTCAGATCTACTCCTCACTCATCATGTCCATGCTAGAAGACCAGAATGGTGCTGACCAAATTTTCCTCTTGCAATATTTTTCTTTTTTAAACAGTCTATGGTTGAAAGACTTTAGATAACTAATGAATGAATGGTTGAGCTAGTTAGCTAATAATAATATTTAGCTAAATGTAACGGATAAATGGTTGAAATGATGGTAACTTCACCCACTTTTACATTTAGATAAACAAGTAAATAAACAGATTGAGATGGGTGATGATGGGTGGTGCAGATAAAGGAGCCGTGGCATCAGACAACACTATCGGTCCTGCTGTACTTAGACACTGGGCACGTCACACCACAGGCTTTGGCAGATAAGTAGAAGACATTTTTTGGTGTAAACTCGCATTGTAAAATTGAATGTAAGCCAGTGCAGATGCAAAACTGAGAAATCAACAATTTAATGATATCACTAAAAAGACCAGACAGGAACTGCTCTCCCTCCCCTCCTATGCTTCGGACTAGTCTTGCTGTGTGTGCAGTGCATATCTTTTCATGATTACATCAGCTGTGATGCTGATATAACCACTTACTGTGGTTTGGGGCTAAAGAAGCACAGCTTCCTGCATTAATTTTGTCTATTTGAGTATTTTGTATGTCTCCCATTTTGACAGATGATAAAAACCCAGTGATGTCTAAGTCTTTCAGAATACAAAGCTGGTTTAATGCTGAGCGTTTCAGAATAGCGTGACTCCAGCTATGCATGCAGAGTGACCAGTTCATCTGCTGATGAAAGCTCTGTGCAGATGAAAGCTGTGTGAGGATGTGGGGTCATCACTGCACTGACACCGTCCAATATCTGCCTTCATTTTTTTTTCTCCAAGTGATATCCTAGAGTCCCTGAATTTAATGTCGAATAACAATAGTTGTGGCAACAGACTTCAATAGTTTGAAGCTGCTTGTGAGAACGAACTGAGCTTGAATAAAATCACAATTTGTCTGCCTCAAAAGAGCCTGTGTTACTCTGCAGCAAGCAATAATAGTTTTTCCTTCATACATTACATTTGCTATGTTGAGATAGTGAAAAAAGCAAACTATCAGTTTTCACCTATTCTTCATTTTAGCAACAGGCTCAGAATATAGATGGTTGATAAAAAAAAATTAACTTCCTGGAAAAAACACCTTTGAAACAAAATGTAGCTCGTGACAGATATGGTACATGAAAATACTTTCTCATGGTAGCATAGTAACATTTCTTTGACAATTCAGTCTCCTGCTGCTGTGACTGCACGTCATTTGAACCAGTACATGTACATGCTGTGTGCATTTGTAAAATACTGTTCATGTTACTCCATTAAATCTTATTTTGCAACAAAGCAAAGACTGTTGCAATTTGAGGCCTAAGGTGAAGCTCACTTGCTGATGATTATTATTTGCATGAATGATTTTCAAAATCAGCATTTTTAAAAAACAGACATTTAAAAGCCAAGACCTTTCAAATCTAAATGCAAAACAGCAGTTAATGGTGTTTCTCTTTAATATACTGCCGCTCTAAATGAGACATGGAAGAAGCTTTGTGAGGCCTGAAAGTGTTGAAATTTGTCCACATTAGAGCATTTAAATCCAGCAAAAGTGTCCTCAAAAGAGTTACTAATCTGTTAAACCTTCATGCATTCCAAAATCAAAGAAACTGGAGCCATATAAAAAGCCTAAGCATGCACGCTCAGTTTTGTTTGTTAGTAACTGAGCTGTATCTGACGTTTGCTGACAAAATATCTACACAATTTGCAAAAATTTTCAGAACCACCCAAGCTTCAGAACACTGCTCAGTTGAGAACCACAGTATGGGTCAGATGCATTAAATATTAACGTTTCCCATGAGGTGAAATATGAGCAAGTTGTATCTTCATGTGTCATGCCCAGTCGTGTTACATGAAAGGCTTCAAGAATTCTATTAATCTATAAATCTGCTGCAGCAGAGCAAAGGATATCAAGTAACTTCACATTAAATCTGATGTACAGTATGTGCTGATATACAGTATTTTCAAAAACGTCTGCACACATGCTGCCGCCGCTTTTTTTTTAGAGTAACTAAGCTGGAATTCTCTCCGTGCAGCGCAGCGACTGTAAGTTGATTGATGGTTGCAAAGTCAAGAGAGAGAAGTCATGACATCAAATTTTGTGCAGTGCGTTGTCGGTGCGACGGGCTCCATTAGGGCTGAACAACAGACTTCATTTATCATATGAGCACAAAACAAGCTTTTCTCAAAATGCTTCATTTTTCTGCTGTTTACTGGTAATTGTAGTTTGCTTGTGGTTGGATCGTAATGGGGCACTTCATTTGCTCCCATTCCTCATAACTGTACATACAGCTCGTGTACAAATGAGGCATCAAGAGGAGACCTTTCACATCACATTTTTGACTCACGTTGATGAATTAGAGTTTTCATCACCTTTCGGAAGCTGTTTGTCGTTGCTTGCATAATTAACCGGAGCATGTGCCTGCTTAATTAGAGGGGGAAAAAGGAGAATCTGAACCCAAAAGGATGACTGTTTTTGTTCAGGATAAAATGAGCTTTTCTTTTCTTCCTCATGAGGAGCTTCTCTTTCTACAGAGGGGCTTTCTTTTCCCCCAGTCTGTGCTAATTAGTTGGAGGAGTACCGTAATGAACACTGCAACAGGCTGTGGATAAATTTGTAGTCCTCTGCAAACAAAGCAATTCCAAGTATGCATAAAATATCACATTGTTGTATATGGTTAATGTCATGGGAAACCCTGGAGTGCTCTCATTTGGACTAATGCGTTGGGAATCACCATGTTGTGGCCTGCATATTTAGTAACTTTGCAACCAACATGAAAGATGGTTTGTCATATTTCCCATCCATACCACACTACCTCGCTCTCGCCTCTTTTCCTTCAGCATTGTTTTCTCCTTTTTTTCTCTCATGTCGACCTCTCTTCTTTCGAGCTGCCATGTTTTTTGTTATCATCAGAGAGACAAATGAGAAACAAGAGAGAAAGAAAGCCTCGGGGCTCGTGTCCTCACATCATCACCACTCCCTTTATCTCCCCCCGCTCTCCCGCTCGTTCTCTATCCTCCATCTTTCCGTCTTCCTGAGTGACAGCTGGCAGCCAGTAGGGTACAGTGGGCATGCCAACCCAAGTGCAGATATTTGCCAACTGACTTGAGAAAATACACATTTGAACGTGACTGACTCATGCATGCGGTATCTCTTATTGCTGCTCTTGTTTTTTCTTTTCTTTTTTAAGAAAGGGAGCGAGAGCTCGAACACATGCAGCACACATTACACTCCCTGCTGCCCACAGAGCTTTGTGGTCATTAAAACATGCGAACAGTACGTTCACAGAAGGCCTGTAAATGAACCCGGTGGGACGGTGTCGAGGCCACACAGGCAGCTGCCATAAAATCTACCACTGAAAGCAGCAGCGTGTGGAGAAGAATTGATTAGAAAAAAAAACAAGTGGACTAGTCTTAATTTTAGATTGATGTTTTATAAATATATAGATGAAGACAGAATCCACCCACTGCTGTGAAGATCTGCAACTTAATGTTGTTTTCGTGTTAAACTGGAACAATAAAACTCTAAAGCTTTTTGACACAGTAACTCGTGCGCATGTCTAAATACTGAACCTCGTGCTACATACAGTACAGCTAATGCTGAGCTGAGTCATATATGTAATCACTCAGCATGCCACACGCCGAGTGATAAGTGGTGGTGAAAACAGGAGGAGCAGCCACGAAAATGGAGGATTACTCTTTGATAATTTACACATTTTCAAGAATGTCCCAATAGCACACCACTTTCCTTTCATTGCTTCACCCCAAATGGGAATTGACATTTGGGTCAGGTTCTCCGGGTGATGCAGAGCAAACAGCAGTTCTGAGAATCCAAGATCTGATTAGTGTTTCATCGAGGTCTGATTGCTGAATTTTACAGCAATCTATGGAGGTGCAGAGGTCAGCGATTGCAAACAGAAAATTGCAGGACACAAGATTACACAAAACATACATAGAGAGCAAAAGAAAATACAAGAGAACACATTTACACACAAACATGTATGCAGTGAATATCTGTGTAATCTGGGATTATTCTTGCACAGAAGGAAGGCAGGTCCAGCTCTTCATGTGAGACAGAAATACACAAAATGCATGAAAATGAGAGACAAAACACAAGGCTAAGACTTGAGGGATAAAGCAACACAGGCGGTAATGAAAAATCAGGGATACAGAGATTTGTGTTGTTGCTTTGATGAAGGAGACAGACAGAGATAGAGAATCAAAATCTGAGACCAAAACAACAGCAACAGTAATCTGCTGGAAGCAACAGACAGTTCACTGACGTTTCTATAGAAATCTGATGTCGGCTCTCCTCCTATTAGCACCAGTTCAACATCCAGCATCGTAACACTGATTACTACAATAACAGCTCAGACATTTCTGTGATTACCTCAACAAACAGGGCAGCCATCAGAGAGCCTGTACACTACAGCTGACATTATGTGCCTTTTCACTGCATTGGAAGGCTGATGAAAAAAGCTGCTTTATGACGTATAAAGGGAGGCTGGTGGTGCTTGGTGGCACAGAACGGGAAGAGAAAGGCTTGCTCTTTCAGTGGCCACAATTTTATTAGCACTGCAATGAAATGTATATCAATATATTACTCGATTGTCATGAAATTAATCAGCAGCAATTGGATAAACACTGTAGATAAAGCAAAAATAGCAAAAACTCAATTTTCTTGTCCGTTTCTTATCGTACGCTAAATATCTGTCAGTGTCGGACTAATTGTCAGACAAATTAAGATTCCAAGAAATTCCATTTTATAGACCAAGCAGTTAATCTCATCTAATTGAGAAAAGTAGATTTGTAGAGGTATCAATAATGAAAGTGTTTGTTAGTTGAAGCCCTATTTGTTACACTCTTCAGTAAAATCACAGCACAACAGCCTACTTTGTACTTATTCTAATATAATTCCAAGTTCTGCAATTGGGTAGACATAATTCTAGTAGAAATATCTAGAGTACTCAGCTAGGAGACATGGTTTATTTAGCAGAGAAAGTAGCAAGGAAGGTTTGATCAGTGTGCACTCAAATCAGAGGGGCTGCTCTGGTTGAGCATTTTGGCCTGCTGATGCTGCTCCACCCTCAAGTCATTTAAGTCACACTTAGGTTTCAGTGGTCATTGGAATTCCTTTTTACGAGCCCACTGATCAATCAGTCCCGTAATTCAATCCGCCGGTCAATCATGTTTAAATGAATAATTCACAAACCATCACAGAAAGCCTGTTGAACCGGCTCACAAGCAGGGCGCTGCCCTTTAGCTGCAAGGAGGCCTGAATGGAACCCGTCCAAAAGAAAACTCGATAAGATGAAAATGCATCAAAGTAATGTGAACATTTGTGTATCACTGCGCCGCGTTTAGACAGTCTGTGGGCAAAACTATCATCTGTTCATCATAGCCGCATATCGTTGTGATTTCAAACTCTGATCTACTAGTACGCATGACAAATTAAAAAATGGATGAGACGCTAATTACAGTCATAAATTCTCAATACTGTAAAGCTGCAGGAGTAAATGCGGCCTCCTTTCTCTCCACTCATTTTCTATAGCCTCCCTGCTGTCCACCATTAAAATACAGGCAAAGTAAAGTTCCACTTCTTAACTGCCATATGTGTGCACAAGGGGTCGACTGATGTGAGTCTTTTTCGGGACCTATATTGACTGTTATTGGTCAAGGAGAACGATTATCAACATTTGGTACTAATATATATTTAAAGTCAAATGTAAATCTTTCCAAACTTTGCTTGAGACTACAGAAAGAGACTAACGGCATCACAGCACATTTTTAAATTAACCTATTTTATCATAAAACTGGTTTTAAAAAAATAATACTGAGAATCTGAAAAATGCTGAGTATCAGATTCGATAATTGGCTAAAAAAAAAGCGATAATCTTTTGACCTCTAGCGTGCACAGAGAACAATTTGCTGTTCTTTCTAATCGCTTTTCATTTAATAGAAAATTGAAATCAATAAATTAAATCAATCAGCTTCTTTCTATGACTAATGGAACGTCCAATGTGGGTGAGAATCATTGATAGAAAAATGTCAAACACTTCAGTGCACTAATCAGGATTTACACACATTTGTGTTTTAGCATGAAGGCTAAATCTTTTATCTTTGGTAGTTACTCAGTTCGTTGGCTGTAACTATACACAGAAATGCTTCAGATGAAGTTTCCCGGGCTTTTAAGATTTCGTTAGAACAAAAGGGTCATTAAAGTGCAAGAGTATAATTTGTATAATAAGCTCGCTGCAGTCACTCAAATTTGTTCTGTAGTTTGGGTGTGCAATAGTAGCATGAGCCAGTACAACACATACAGTGGGTACGGAAAGTATTCAGACCCCTTTAAATTTTTCACTCTTTGTTTCATTGCAGCCATTTGCTAAAATCAAAAAAGTTCATTTTATTTCTCATTAATGTACACTCAGCACCCTATCTTGACAGAAAGAAACAGAAATGTAGAAATTTTTTGCAAATTTATTAAAAAAGAAAAACTGAAATATCACACGGTCATAAGTATTCAGACCCTTTGCTCAGTATTGAGTAGAAGCACCCTTTTGAGCTAGTACAGCCATGAGTCTTCTTGGGAATGATGCAACAAGTTTTTCACACCTGGATTTGGGGATCCTCTGCCATTCTTCCTTGCAGATCCTCTCCAGTTCTGTCAGGTTGGATGGTGAACGTTGGTGGACAGCCATTTTCAGATCTCTCCAGAGATGCTCAATTGGGTTTAGGTCAGGGCTCTGGCTGGGCCAGTCAAGAATGGTCACAGAGTTGTTCCGAAGCCACTCCTTTGTTATTTTAGCTGTGTGCTTAGGGTCATTGTCTTGTTGGAAGGTGAACCTTCGGCCCAGTCTGAGGTCCAGAGCACTCTGGAAGAGGTTTTCTTCCAGGATATCTCTGTACTTGACCGCATTCATCTTTCCTTCAATTGCAACCAGTCGTCCTGTCCCTGCAGCTGAAAAACACCCCCATAGCATGATGCTGCCACCACCATGTTTCACTGTTGGGATGGTATTGGGCAGGTGATGAGCAGTGCCTGGTTTTCTCCACACATACCACTTAAAATTAACACCAAAAAGTTCAATCTTGGGCTCATCAGACCAGAGAATCTTATTTCTCATAGTCTGGGAGTCCTTCATGTGTTTTTTGGCAAACTCTATGTGGGCTTTCATATGTCTTGCACTGAGGAGAGGCTTCCGTCGGGCCACTCTGCCATAAAGGCCTGACTGGTGGAGGGCTGCAGTGATAGTTGACTTTGTGGAACTTTCTTCCATCTCCCTGCTGCATCTCTGGAGCTCAGCCACGGTGATCTTTGGGTTCTTCTTTACCTCTCTCACCAAGGCTCTTCTCCCACGATTGCTCAGTTTGGCTGGACGGCCAGGTCTAGGAAGAGTTCTGGTCCCAAACTTCTTCCATTTAAGGATTATGGAGGCCACTGTGCTCTTAGGAACCTTGAGTGCTGCAGAAATTCTTTTGTAACCTTGGCCAGATCTGTGCCTTGCCACAATTTTGTCTCTGAGCTCCTTGGGCAGTTCCTTCGACCTCATGATTCTCATTTGCTCTGACATGCACTGTGAGCTGTAAGGTCTTATATAGACAGGTGTGTGCCTTTCCTAATCAAGTCCAATCAGTTTAATTAAACACAGCTGGACTCCAATGAAGAAGTAGAACCATCTCCAGGAGCATCAGAAGAAATGGACCGCAGGTGAGTTAAATATGAGTGTCACAGTAAAGGGTCTGAATACTTATGACCGTGTGATATTTCAGTTTTTCTTTTTTAATAAATTTGCAAAAAATTTCTACATTTCTGTTTTTTTCTGTCAAGATAGGGTGCTGAGTGTACATTAATGAGAAATAAAATGAACTTTTTTGATTTTAGCAAATGGCTGCAATGAAACAAAGAGTGAAAAATGTAAAGGGTTCTGAATACTTTCCGTACCCACTGTAGATGTGTAATATATTATGCTGGATATACACTACCGTTCAAAAGTTTGGGGACACTCAGGCAAATTCATGTTTTCCATGAAAACTCACACTTTCATTCATGTGCTAACATAATTGCACAAGGGTTTTCTAATCATCAATTAGCCTTTCAACACCATTAGTTAACACAATGTAGCATTAGAACACAGGAGTGATGGTTGCTGGAAATGTTCCTCTGTACCTGTATGTAGATATTCCATTGAAAATCAGCTGTTTCCATCTCGAATAGTCATTTACCACATTAACAATGTCTGCACTGTATTTCTGATTCATTTAATGTTACCTACTTTGAAAAACACTGCTTTTCTTTCAAAAATAAGGACATTTCTAAGTGACCTCAAACTTTTGAACCATAGTGTAGCTATTTGGATCAAATTCAGACTTGACCAGTTAACATAACACATGATACAAACACAATATAACTGACATGTACTACATAAAGCAACCAGACTTGTAGTTTTTAAAGTGAAATTCGTGCGCACAGCTTTGTTTTTCTTGTCGGTTTACTGCTTCTCCTGATTAATGCGTCCCGTTTAATGCCTGCATGCAGTCAGCTATGGTAATTGCGATGATAAAGCAGCAAAAACATGCATAATTTTCCCGTTCTAAACTTTGCATCTGCACGAGATCCGGAGCATATGAACAATCAGAGCCTGTTGCACCGCCCACACTGGGTCAGGTTACAGCAACGCATCAGCCGCTTCGTGGTGTGGACGCCCTGTCGGGGTGCAATAACCGCCAGCCCACACAGACGGGGCCCAGATGGACAGGTTTACTGTTTCTGATTTCCTTCCCTCCTCCTGCCACTGAGCAGTCCTCTCCCTACGCTTCAGGCTTTGTGCTTTGTGAAATGAAGTGCGATGATCAATTGCGCTGAAAATTTCTCAGAAGGTTTAAAATGGAGTTCTGTGGCCCTGGCCTGCCTCCTGAATTTTTTAACTTTCCTCTGTGCAGAAAGACAAATGGCTGCCCTTTATGGAACCGCCTTAAGCAGTTTGACTGTTAATACTTTAGGTGTTTAATATTACAGAAGGGAGTTGTTAAATATACAAAAACATTACAGTACATTTTATAATGTATGAGCTTTTTAGAAAATTGCATCATGCCTTTTTTATGCAAGTGTTGGCTTTCTTTGTTTTTTCCCCTGTTTTTACTAATAAAACAGGAGGTTTTGACCCCTCTGTGAGCCATGTGTATTTTTACAGTGCCACAATTTTCAGTGTCAGAGTCACAATCAGTCATATGGCCGTGGATCTGTGCCAGCGCACACACTTCTGACAATAAAGGAATGAATTGCAAATAAAAAAATGCCAGGAAAACATAAAATTTCTTGACATTGAGGTTATTGGCTTTGTGACTGGAGAGAAGGTTTATGGCAGGGAGCTTTTCAGAGGCCAAAAGGAGACAAAGGAAGCTAATCTCACTTAGAACGGTAAAATCTGCTATATAGCTAATGAAGTATTATATTGTGGTCAATGAGGTAGAGGCACTGCAGAGGGCCTATGCAGTGTGTATGTATATACACGTGTGTGTGTGTGTGTGTGTGTGTGTGTGTGTGTGTGTGTGTACAGTTTGTGTGCTTTGTTGTTTGAGTGGGGGTTTGTTTGCCAGCAGGTTGCAGTGATAATGCTGCCATTAAGAAGTGAAGTCTTTCAAGGGAGAATGAGCAACGTCAGGATGTGAGGGGGAGAGAGGTGGAATAGAGAGAACATTTAGAAACCAAAATACCTACAGTATTTCACATACCCACACCAGACACTGCAGCACTTTGAGCTAAATGCTAATGTTAGCATGCTAATATGCACACAATGGAATTAGAGGTATAATATTTATGATGTCTATTATCCGTGTGATACAAAGCTGACATTTCACCCTCAGTACATGGAGTGTGTATGCAAACTCAGCTGAGGTCAAAATCGAACCAAACTTTAAGACAAATACAAATTTTGCCCAGATAAAATTGTAAGAGGTCTTCAAAGTTATTACAGTTCACTGTCATGGGAACATGAATGTCCCCTGCTAGCAGGCTACTAACGAATCAAGCGGCAACTCCCGGGTCTGAAAACTGCAGTTCCTTCAATGGCCACTTGAGGCTAACTCCAAAAGTGATTCAGTCCCCATGGACCCCCATGTTAAAATGTCCAACTTCACAGCTGAGATAAACCTGTGTACAGCCTGGTAGAAAAGCATTTTTGCTCTCTATAGCTTATTTCCTCACTCATGGCAGCTGTAGAAAGGGTGAATATTTATGTAAATCACCTGTTTAAATTGTATTAAGACTTAAAGTTATGCATATTTAAGGATGAGTTGACAGGTGGGTGCCGTCACAAGACAGTCCTAATCCAGAGATCCTATTCTGCGCCACTTGCACTCAACCTCTGAGCTTATTTTTGAATTAGCTGGTAGTACCAAAATAGCAACGAGTCGAGCCGCCACACCGAGCTTCCAAAGCAGAAACCCTATAGGTGACAATACTGAGCAATCCATCCATCTCTGTGAGTTTGCTTGAGTTTTGAAATCCATCACAGTGAATATTAGGTCCCCATGTTGTTCTGCATAGTAACATTGTCTGAGTACCTTTATTTTTAAAAGTCTGCAATTTGTTGCCACACAACTCAATATTCAGTAATTTCACACTGACATTGGTTCACATAGCTAGCTGTGTGTTGTGAAAGTGGACACACACAGAAAGAAACCCTCAAAGAATTCATCTTGATGGAGCTTTTCAATGATTTTCAGCTTGATTTTCTCGCCCACAACTATGCTGTTTGTGTTCCCACTGACTGCTTTCATAGCCCACAACAGGAACTTGTTTTCACCAAAAGGCTTTAAAAATCCACAGCACAGTAACCTTGCTGCACCAAACAGCAGACAGACAAAAAGAGTTATTAGGCAACTACAATGGAGTATTTAGCAGCTGTAGATCAAGATGTTTCCCTCAAGAATTGATAGAGACCAAAACAGAGCTAAAATGGGAGTGAATATTGGATTTATATTTGCAAAAAGACCAGAAACAACTTGAGGTAAATGATAATGTTGCTCTTACAGCTTGTTTCCACCTACCCTCAAAAGCCCTAAAAGTCAGTCACTGCAGGTTTAATTGTTGACTGTGATGGACTCAAGCAGGTTTCAAGTGTTATGTTATTTGATTATCATACAATAAAAAAAATACAAACCAATTTGTGAAGGATGGAAAATCTGTACATTCATTCTCACAGTCTGATTAAGGGCAATTTCAAAAACTTTCTAGGCTCAATATAAGACATTAAACATGACTTGCATGAGTAGTTTATCATGTATTATTCTTATTTTTAAACCGAATGGCTCTAATTTCAGTGCGCTGCAGTAACATTTCCAGACAAACAGTCTTGCATCGATTGTTTATGTAAAATGTATTTGCTGTCCATGATGACCATGGTTTTAAGCACAAAGATACATATAGAGGAGTGAGCAGCACAAATATCTATACAGGTATAATATTACTACATTTGTGTATGGATAACATTACCATGAGCATTAAGCGTGCTTTTTTCTCAACTGAGTGATGCTGATGAGCACAATGTGTATTTAGCTTTTTAAAATGTTATCAACATCACGTTCACACCCAAGTCAAGGTTAAGTTGGTCTATAGGTCCAAGTCAAGGGCATGTGCTTTGACGGATAGCAACGATATTTTCGTCTGCAGGAGAGCAAGTGTCATCAGTCCTAAAAATATGGCTGCAGCAGTGCTGTGGTCAAAGGTCATGGTGAACGGTTTTCACACGTACAGCTCTTTTTCCCAGAAACCTAATGATAGTTATGGAGGCCAGCAGGTTTAATGGTAGAGATAAAACCTGGTTGACCTGCCAGGGGGCATGGGGGCGCAAGGGAATATAGAATTTGATGACTTTAGTCACCATACTGTAGCTGCTGTTCACACTGTGGATTGTGCATTAACAGTGAAAACCTTTAAGAACAAACTACAGTGCAAATCAGCCCAACTAAGTGAAGCAAAGAATGATCAAACTTCAAAAATGACATATTAATTTACAAAATGTAAAATATTATTGCACATTTGTGTTGAGAGTTTAGATTAATTATTAAATTTCTCTTTTTTTCCAACACATTTACTGTGGGTTTTGACGATCTGGTTCCTTGGGGCCATTTCAGGATACTCTAGAGGCTTTTTCCATTAAGAATAAAGGAAGCCTCGAGAAAGACAATGAAACCGTACCTCCTGCTCCTCTTCCTGTGTTCTTGATTTCTGCCTCTTGCCATTTGCCAGCTCCTATTGTATCATTTTATGCTTGATTTTCTTTTTCTATTACCTCCTGTACAGACAGTATGGCAGCCCATGGGATATGTCAACATGCAGACCCGTTAAATTATTAGACCTCGTTTATTATTAACTCTCTAGCCTACACAACTGGCAGCAAGCTTTTAATATTCATACAGCATGACTGTTCCCAACTGATGCTAACAGGACCAAGTGGGATCATATTAATGCATCACAAACACATGCAGACATGAAGCAGGCACACATTTGGAAACATACCTTTTAAATAATTATTTAAATGGGTGTGTCTCTGTACGGTGAGACCATGTTAATGCACACATGCATTTTCTTTCAAACTCTGTTGTTCTGTGCAGCAGCCTGGTTGGATTGACGTGGCCAGTTGGATCAGCTTGGGCTAGTTCTGTCCTTTTTTTGGTCCAAGCTGGCTGCAGGCAGGAGCGGTTGGAACACTGTCCGCTTGGCTGAGTGGCCGAGTGAGGACGACCCATCACGCAAAGAGGGAAGACTTTTCAAAGGAAACATTTTGGAAGGTGAAAGCATTCAGTGAACTCTACCTCCTGTGAGCTGCAGGCCTCACAACAACAAAAAAGACCAAGAATAGTGGTCAGAGCTGCAAAAAATGGTGACAACGTGGTCTCCTGCTCTCTCACAGAGCTGTAAGTTTGTCATTAAACAGGTCATCCAGACATGAGTCATCTGTGAGATTAGTCTTTGTTTTCTGCATGCCCTCTGTCCTTCTCTATTCTTATCCTGCCTAATTTCCTCTCCGTCTCACACATTTTTTCCCCCCAGCTCGTTGACCTTGTCCCTTATTCCACCTTGTTCGATTGCGAGATAGTCCACAATGTATGTGTGACTGTGTGTGTGTGTGGAGGGACAAAGGGGAAACAGAGGTGGGAGAGAGAGCAGCAGAGAGACAAGGAGAGAGAGAGCAGTGAGGTGTCCAGCACTTAAATTGCCTGTTTATTTCCAGTCATTGCATCAATTACACTGATACAGCTTACAAATGAGCACACCGAGTGTGTTTGTGTGAACGTAGGAGATGGGGGTGGAATAGAGGAACAATTAAGAATGATAGATACGGAAATTTTTATGCTGTACTATGCAGTTTCTGGCTTCCAGCGAATCACAAAAAGCACACAGGAGGCAGAAAGAAGGTTGTTTTTTTTTTTTCTGTTACCAGGCAGAGCAAAGGAACTCAAACTGTATTTCAGCTGTGATCCATTTGACAATCAGTGAATTCATGCATGAAGAGCTAATTTTTGATTTTGTGTGTGTGGTGAGGGCGTGTCCGTACGTGTGTGTTCTGTGGGATCGGTCAGTGACTGCCCTGAGATCAGAGTGTGATCGTGGGCCCTCTGGGGAAGAGGGGCGTGTCTGTGACAGGCTGCAGTGATTAGTGGAGCTCAGCGGGCAGAATATATCAGACTCAGCCGAGGCCGTGAACCATTTCAGCCTGCAACTCTGCAATTTGTCTCCCACTTTGCGTCATATAACAGCTTCAATGCGGCTGGTGTGTGCAAGTTTGCAACGCGCGCTATTGTCTTTTTCTTGTATCTCCTTCGGTGAGGCGCATTTGAATTGATGAGATGCGAGCAAATCACGTTGGCATGACAAGGCCTTTTATAGGAAGGAAATATAATGCAGCGAATACAGCATGATCAGAGCCTACTTTAATTACTCTGAAACTAAATGCATATTTCATTCAAAGCTTGTCAAGGGTAAAAACTCCTCAGGAGAATCTGTTCTCTCCAGAGAAGATATTAAATACTGAAACAAACAGTTAATCAGGGAGTTGTCAGAAGTGATATCTTTGTAAACTAAATGTTTTTGGGACTATTGAAAAAGGAATGACAGCTGCAGACTCTGAACAACCACCCACATTAGCCTGTGCACTTTTCCCTTTTATCTGACTTTCAAACATTAATACTCGTCTCGTCCTGTGCCTTCGCTTGTTGAATAAGCGACCAAACATTCACAGGGAAAAAGCAGGTTGCTAATGACGGCACTGCGATAAAGAAATGTTACATTAGATTCTGGTATTAACTGTAATAATTCACAAAATAAATAATACTATGGGACCATAACCTTAATATTCATACCTGTCAGTCTTATTTCTCTGCTGCAAATTGCTCAACTTGTTGTTTTAAATACTATATAAGAAATAATGACTTGACGTACTTTTTATTAACTGCTTATCCAATAAATTAACACTTTACATTGCTCATTACTTGACTTTCACCTCAGTTTTGTCATTGGTATTATCATTCATTTGGAGTCATGTGTCTGACAACCTAGCTACTGTAAGTTCATTATTCACTTTCTTTTAGCTCTGTTTTTGGTCTCCTCCAATGCCTGAGGGAAGTATTTGAACTTTTTTGTTACAAATACTCTACATTGTTCACCAGGTAGTCTGGAACTTTGTCTCCTGTTTGGTGCTCAGCAGGTATTTATTTTGCAGGTTTTTAGACCTTTTCTCTAAAACTACCTGCATGCAAGTAATCAAAATGACTCTAATGGGCGCCCAGATACCTCAGCAGGTTGAGGGGGCGACCCGTAAACAGGAGCTATAGACCCCAACGCAGCGGTCATGGGTTCAAGTCCAACCCCTGTCCATTTACTGCATGTCTTTCCCATTCTTCTACCCATATTTCCTGTCTCTCAGCATTTTTTCCATAACATATTTTTAAGGTTATTCTGAAGTCTTGTGTTCTAAAAGTGTAATTAAAACAGCAAAATTACCCAAAATGTTCCCAGTTTTGCAAGAAGGTTTTTGCACCTGCTTGAAGTGTTGTTTTTTTTAAGAGTTAATGCCCATAATGAGTGACAGCACCACTTCAAAATTCTGATGTAGCGAACATTTAACTCACATGACTGATCAGCTGTTTCTGCATATTTCATTGCCTTCATCTCCGAAACATGGCCAATACCAACTCTATGAAAGATAATTTTCTCAATTGAAAACAGTTCCTTAAGAGCTTTCTTCAGTTTTGTCTCATAGTTTGCACTTGTTTTTTTTTTTTTTTTTTCTGCAGCTGGCAAACAAATGGTGTTTCTGGCTTCATCTACAGCAACTCCTATTTCTGTTACAGGTTGAAAAACGCTCTGGTTTGTTTGTGCTTTTTTTTTTTTTAGAGAAATTGAGCAGGGCTTATAGCCATGGATGAACCAATGTTGTTCCTCCAAAATCTTCCAGAGGGTGACGAATGCTAATCAAGGAGATTTTGAAAACAATCACACATACACTACCGTTCAACAGTTTGGGGTCACTTAGAAATTTCCTTATTTTTGAAAGAAAAGCAGTTTTTTTTAATGAAGATAACATTAAATGAATCAGAAATACAGCCTAGACATTGTTAATGTGGTAAATGACTATTCTAGCTGGAAACAGCTGATTTTTAATGGAATATCTCCATAGGGGTACAGAGGAACATTTCCAGCAACCATCACTCCTGTGTTCTAATGCTACATTGTGATAGCTAATGGTGTTGAAAGGCTAATTAATGATTATAAAACCCTTGTGCAATTATGTTAGCACATCTTGGAACACATGAAATTGCCTGAGTGACCCCAAACTTTTAAACGGTTGTGTAGTATTGGAAGGGGAGGAGAAAGCTGTGTGGCAGACCAATTTCAGGCTTATACCAGCGGTCTACATCCAGAGAGTCAGACGCTTTCAATCCAAAGCAGTTAATGGAAACAAGTCAAATTTTGTTTTTCATTACTTGCCTGAAACTCACTTGACAATCATATGGAAACATGGCTATTATCACATTTTCATTTGATACATTCTTGATATAAATATATTTCTGTTGCTCTAACATATCACATTGCCCTCATCACATTACAAACCAAGACAACTGAGAAATGAATTTTCTTATATAAATAATGATTCTGCCCACCACAGTTGAAGAAGGCATTAGGTCTCCTGCATAAGAAATGTCAAAGTAAATCCATGTATTAGGAGAAACTACTTTTAATCAGCCGCCGAACAGCCAATCATACTGGCCTGACTCATTACTGTCAAACGCAGAGAGCATGAAAAACATGGATGGCAGATTTAGTGGCCTGCTTCTATCCCTCTGGGAAGCATACACAGTTTTTATGGTAAGGGAAACAATTCATCACAGGGCAATTCATCAGTGGATAACTTTTAATTAATGTTCAAACGTGTGGACCTTTAAAACGCCAACCTCAGCTCGCTCTCTCGCGAGTGTCCTCTCTGTTTGTTTCTGTCTGCTGACATCCACACCTCTTCTTTTTTCTCTTTGTCCTTAAAGTGTGATCGGTCTATTTACTCATCCGCTTTCACCCCAACACTACCCCACTCTATTTCACAGCTTCTCTTTTCCTCTCCACTCTATATTCCCTCCATGTTTACATTAGTTTCACTGGCAAGTCCTTGCAGTTCAGACCCTGCCAGTGTTTGTATTTTGGTGAATGCTGCCCCCTGTTTAATGTATTTTATCATCTTAATATCTCTCCTAACCAGCTCATTTATTTCCTTATGTCCGTTTTTTTCCCCTCACTCCCTTTTCTCCCATCTTCTCGGCCTTGAATTAGCAACATCAAGGCTGAGAATTAAAAGAAATGGCCGATCAGAGAGTGCAGTGGAAGGAGAAACTATTGGAAAGGCTCAAAATGGAGTCGACACGAGCAAATTAGGCAGTCATAGTGGGCCTTGATGTAGAAAAGTCCACATAATAAGGTAAAAAAAAAGAGTCCGACAGATTGATTCTGAATGAAATTAAAGAGGACGAGGGGGAGAATGAGATAGAGTAAATTGAGCATTACATACTGCATTACAGTGTCTCTTAATTAACCGTGTAAAAGCTTTCTTATTAGGACTGATGCACTCCTCAGTTAACGAGGGAAGAGAGAATGCTCTTTCAGTTGTCATTGAGATGGGCCTCGGAGGGAAAAGTGAAACAGGAAAGCACTGAATGAGAAAGAGCGAGAACAACTTCGGGACAATGATAAAGGAACGTCCGAGCCGACTGTTCGTGTGAAATTATCTCACTTAGTGTGTTTTGTCTCAATTATTTGTCATCTTTGTCATCCTGGACTACGCCGCTCTCCACCACCTCCCTGCCTGCCTGAATACACATTATGTGCAGCCGTGTTGAAAGTCTGATCACATCGCAGGGCATCTGTGTGAGAGCGTGTGTGTGTGTATTTGTGTGTGCGTGTGCGTGTGTGTGTGTGTCAGATCACTTCAGCTTCAGGTTCTGCACATTTACTGTCTATCGCTCTTGAACCAGTGTGAAGTAGAAGCAATTTAAAACACATGCATTGGCTCATTTGAATCTTTTATTTGTACCCACATGGAGGCAGTAACTTGAAGATACATGATAGCCACAGACATAAAACCTCCACATGGGAGCTCATTTGCAGGCGAATAAAATCATTATGTGATGGGTCATCAGAAGTTTCCAAAGCATGAAATGAGATTCGGACGTTTTTTCAGTGAGTTCATTTGCTTTTATTTTTGAAGAATGCTGAGAATTTTGGTATTAATCTTGTGTCTGTTTGTTAAAGAGTAAATTAAAGATTGAATTACTTACTGAATTTACACTTTGGAAGGATCATTTGAAAGTGATTTGTGATTTTATATGCTTTATAACACCTAACAGTAGAAATTCTGAAAAAAGCAGTGCCCTTAAAAGTTCACATTGTGTCATATCATGAAGAAGTTGTCCTGTGCAGTTTGCTACAGAGTACTGTACAGCAGCATGCAGTGGTGTCTTTTTATGAGCTGTGCTGGACAGTTTTAGTGTTTGTGCTAGCTATTTCCTCCTACTCCAGTCTTTATGCAAAGCTAAGCCACTTGCCCTGCCTACAACTCTACACTTAATGCAGAGACATGACATATACTGATGTTTTCTTTCTCTCAGAAAGAGAATGTCTTTATTTTCCAAAATGTTTAACCAATACGTACACTGCTGAAAAATAACTGAGAAGGTAGCCTCTTTCCTGTCCTTTAAGAAATGGTTAGCTTAGCTACACACAAAACCTGGAAACTGAGTAAAAAAGTTAATCAGACAGGTGAGATAATTGATACCACCAGGAAACAGGTTAGCTTAGCTAAAACCCTGAAACAGCAATACCAGCTCTGCTTGAAGTTAAAACACCTGAAATTCTTCTTCTGAAGTATTATTAATGTGATCATAGATAAAGCAAACAAGATATGATGTGCTGAATTTGGTGCCTTTGGAAAGAACCTCGATAACCAACCGTGGCTGCCATTTCCTGCTGCTTCCAGCCTTACTGTTAAGCTAAGCTAAAAATGTCATGCCTCCAGCTTGGTACATCACCATAAATATGAGAGGTACTGATATTATCTCACACTCAAAAGGAAAAGATATACAGGTGCTTCCCAGTTTTTTCACTAATGTATTTTTGCTGGGAGTCAGATGAGATGATTAATATCATATGCCAAGAAACGGTTTGCTTAGCTTAGCACAAAGGCTGGAAACAGGACTGGCTGCTTTGAAGCTTGTTGAAACCTAAAACTCTTCTTTAATTCTTATTTAAATGATTACAGATAAAGATACAGACTACTGTGTTCACATGATAGTTTTAGGGGTGCTGGTAGGTAGATGCTTCCAGTTGTAAAGTGTCATATTTAGCATACAGACACAAGGGTAGTAATCTTTTCATATAGCTCTTGGAAAAGAAGTTAATTAAAATATTCCCCAAAATGCTGAACTGTTCCTTTTTTTTCTTTTCCTCACCATTATCCAGTTACACTGAGTTAAAGAATTAAAGGATGGACAACCTGGCAGGGAACAACTTGCAAATTTACACAGATGCCTTTTAATTGCATTTTAAAAATGTTGTGTTGCTGGTGGAAAATTAATCCAAAGTGGTGCTTGTAGTTCAAGATGGGTAGTACAAAACAAATATGATGACAAACAGTACAACCTGCGCCCAGAACATTACTACATTTTATCAGAGTAATGGAGAACAAGGCCACGTATATGTTGAAGTTTAGTTTGACAACTGTGTTGCAGTTATTTTCAGGTTGCTCAGCCGGATCAGAGCTGCAGCAGTCCAGATGGGAGACAAAGAGTGTTTGTACAAGCAACTGGGCTTGAGTCAGCAGATTTTACAGCCAGCGAATCTGCAATAGGAGCTGTAGCAGTTGGTTGTCAAAGATCAAACTAAACGTCGGTCTGGGAAGGAGCAACTGGGCGGGTGTCATTGTGATTGACGGCACTTGTTAAGGGCAAGATTTCTGAGGGGAGAACAGCGGCTCAGTCTTGTCAAGGTCAATAGGGAGGTGTTTGGCAGGAATCCAATTGGAGATTTCAGCTTGAAAATTGGAGATATGCAACTCAACCTGTGTGTCAGAGCTGGGAATCAAAAGGTCACTTAAGTGTCATAGCAATGATAGGAGAAATTATGGGATGTGGTGACAGAGCCAAGAGGTTTAATGCAGAGAAAGACGACTTTCTCGGACCTCCTTGGAGAGGAAGATGCAGACTCTTTTTGGGATGCCTGTAGCAGACTGTGGGCTGCATAGGTGCTGTCTGACTTCCCAAACAGTGATGCTTTCAATAGTGACTCTTGCTTTTAGTGCATTTTCTTTAAAGCTTTTTAGACACCAATGAGACGTGTCTCCATTTTATTTTTCAAAACAACAATATTTCAACCAAATAACCTGCAATTTGAGACGGAGCAATTAAATAAGTTAAACTGCATGGTATGCTTCACTGCACAATCTCTGCTTCTGCTGTCTCTTCCTACAATAAATCACAACTGTTGTTATGATCATTACAACCCTGTCTCCACAAAATGACACCCCTATATAACTAAATTGCAATCCCATTTACATTTTGCAAGAAACATATTTTCTCCTAGCAAGTTAACAGTGTCACGTAGCAGGAAATTTCATGTTATGAGAACGGAGGAGTGATGGTGGCACAAGTCCAACAGAATTTTCAATGAGGAGGCAATTATTTTCGAACTTTAGTTTTGTTGCAACTCGTCTGATTAAATGTTGATACCAAAACTTACTTGGGTGTGAGTTGCTTTAGGTTCCAATATAACTATTTCACATCATGTTTGAAGCTTGTCCTCCACTTTTGGGTTACCATGGAGACAAGTCCCACCTCATCAAAAATCAGATTTTGGCAGTGATGTGTCTTATGGTCTGTATCCACAGATTTGTAAAAGATTTCTGTATCATTGATAACAGCACAGCGTCACTGTAACTATGACAACAAGTGAACGCTACGTTAGCTGCCTGCTGATGATTACGTGATAGCGATCCTACTACAAATCCACTGCTGCGGACTTTTCGTGATTTATCCGTCAGAAATCATGAAACAAACAGCGGAGTATTGCGCTCTCTGAGTGCTTTTCTTGTTAAAAATGCAGTTTTGTTGTATAGGAATGTAGGAGATAGAGCTCAATAATTAAACAGTTGTTCTCACAAATGTTTTTTTCCTGCTGTTTTCTGAGTTTTCCTATATAAGTTGAACACAGATATTTACACGACCCTTGCATTGCCCTTGTGTCTCAGTTTGAATTGACTCAGTATGCTGCACTGCCACCTGGCATTGAAGATTGTTTAATCACAAC
Source organism: Amphiprion ocellaris (assembly GCF_022539595.1). Classification (NCBI taxonomy): domain Eukaryota; kingdom Metazoa; phylum Chordata; class Actinopteri; family Pomacentridae; genus Amphiprion; species Amphiprion ocellaris. Next base: position 19,205,580 of record NC_072779.1, on the reverse strand, counting down.
CCAACCATATAACCGATGATATACTGGAATTAAATCATAGTTCGGGTGCACTGCCTGCCCAGCACGTAGATATCTGGCAACTCCTGCTGTGTTTGTTTCAGTTCCAGTTCAGCGGTGAGATTGTATTTCTAACTGGAAATGCAGGTTTTCATTTGCACCAAACATCTGTGTTAAGTATTTAGCTGCTTCACAGGTTTTCCAACTGTGCGGTGCACCTCCCTGGGTGGGCGCGGCAGAGTTATAGGGAGGGAACACAAAGGGAGAGTCACGAAGCAAAGACAGTGCGTGAAGTGAAAGGGACTGATGCATGTGGCGTTGCAAAAACAAGTTAGTCATTGTGGTTTGGCCTGCTTATCAATATCGGCAGTGGGAGTTGTGGCAGTAATGGTGGCACACAGCTCATGGAGGCAATTAAGGTACTTTAAAAACCTAACCAGACAGCACCCAACAGCTGCAATTACCATCAGAATTGCACTCTTTGTCTGAGTCATAACTTATTTAAAATCTGAACACATGGGTATGGTTCACATATTTTTTGATTCAGTATGGCCTGCTGCCCAAGATTATCTTCTATAAATTTCCAGTAGTCTTTACAAATTATTATCCATACATATGTCTGGAAATCATGGTTCATTCACTCTAGAAATGACCTATCAGGAAACAGTTTAATCTCAGGGTATCAGAGTAATACAATGGCAGCTTTCAGTGTGTGCATTGCAAACAGAAATTTGTAATAACTAATTCGACATACTTTTAATGGTGCCAAATTGGCCGAGGGTACAATTGTCTCCATTTTGTCGTTCTGCCAGACTTTGAAAACCCTTCATCCACATGAACCTTTCGCAAATACCTTGTTCTTCTACTGCAGATCCCAAGGAATTATAAAACTACAATTTTAAAATAATGCACAAGACATCTGGAATGTTTCTACTTGATTGCACATTCATAAAAAACAGGATCGAAATCCAAAAGAGACACTGTGTCTCCGTGTTGCTGACAGGGAAAATGGGGCTGAAGTGCAAAAATATAAATCATTTGATAAAGGACAACAGGGTGACACTCTATAGAGAGCTTGTGTTTTAGTATTTGTCATGTACAGCAATGAGCCACAACAATAAGCCCACCTGCCCAATATTATGTGGACCCACCTAGTGCCACCAGCACAGCTGTGATCTGTCAGGATATTACCACAGGATCTGGGTGTGTCCTGCACTCTGACATTGGTAGTGGGTCCTCTGGGTCCAGTAGGTTTCAAGGTGAGTGGGTGCACTTGGTCTGCAACAATGTTTTGGTGGTTGGTATGTATCAAAATAACATCACCGTGGATGCCAGGATCCAAGGTTCCCCAGCAGAACATTGGACTGTAACAAGATAACTGAAGTCGTTCACCTTCTCGTCAGTGGTTTAAATGTTGTGGCTGATCAGTTTAGTTCTAATGAAGGCACAAACTCACACTGTCAGTCAGTGACGAATTTTAGTAAAGTAGATCTTAAGAGGTTAAGTACCATGTTTCTACTTAAAGCCTGTTCCAATGAGCAGTGCAGTGGAATTACTATTAATCATATTTTAACTGGAACACAATTTCAAGACATTACTATTATAATATATACATTTCACATTAAAGTTTCAGAAAATACAGCATACAAAGTGGCCTTGTTCGGAGTTTTTTGGGAAGGCAATATAACAGAACTCACTTTAGGCAGTCGGTTTAAGATTTTCAGAGGAAGAAGGAAAGAGCAATCCTCTGTAGTTTTGAAAGTCTGATCAGATGAGACTCGGTTTCTTGACAAGGGAAGTGAGTCAAAGTGACTTAAAGGAAGATGGCGTGCTGTCTTGTGTCACAGTGCAGTCAGTTGTGAGAAAGAGACACCATCAGCATCAATGCAAAGCAAAGACAGAGAGGCCGAGGTGGACAGGGCCGCTGGCAGAGTTTCAGAGCCTCGTCTTAAAAAAACAAGTGTGCTGGTTGGTAGCTGGCAGCTTCAGATGTCATTAACCATCTTCTTTTCCAAAGGAGCAGGTGTGTCGGAGGTTGAGGCGGGGGGGAGCGGGACCGTCGTTTTGTGAGGTTTGAAGCAAAGACGTGGCTTAAGTTTGCTTTGAAAACTTTGATGGCAGCTTGTTTCAGTTGAAATCGATATCATTCTTTGAGCGCTTTCTTTGAAATTACTTTGATTTAACAACCTTCATGTCATCACGTTGAGGCGATCATCAGCTTAGTGGAAAGGAGCACAGCATTAAATTTGATGGTAAATCATGGGAAAAGAAATGGGTTGCTTCAGTTTACTGACTTTATATTTTTATAATTGGCATTAAAAGCACTTAAACTGCAAGTTCAGTTGTTTTTTCCCCTATTTAGAACATTTTTGATTAAATGGAGTCATAGTCATCGCAAATGTATATTTGATTTATTTGGAATAAACAGAATGAAATTTTGGTAAATGAAGAATAAATCACTTAATCCTCTAACCGAGAGGAAAAGTAATAAAAACAGAGACTGACATACTGTATATGACATACAGTAACAACACCCAAGTGTCAGAGTGGCATGCACTGAGATCTGTAATGCTGACGACTGTTTCATCAGAAATGTGACATCTTGGCATCTTGATTGACACTGGATGGTCATATCTGATCTCTTAAGTTTTTCCTGTCACTCTCTTTCTCCACAGAGAATAGATCTGGAGCCAGAGGTGACAACTAATCTACTTCAAAGCTGAGCATAAAAACACTGAAGAAAGAGCTGTTCCTATACAACAGTGAGAGCACACTCCTACACGCCACCACCCGCCTCAGCTTCCCAGAGTTTACGGACTACGTGTTGACAAGAGCTGGAGAAGATACAGTTTTCACATTTTGACGGAATCGTGTTGGGAAGAATAGTGCAAATGGTGCGGCAGCACCTCCTTCCCTGTCAGCCCCACTTCAAAAAGTAAGCCTATGATGTGGATTTTTTTTCTTATTCCTGATTTAGTCTCTGCATTAGAATTATTTGAGCTTTTTGATGTTTTATAATGTAATGAGACCACGGTGGAATCAAAGTATTTTCCTCTGTAGTTGAACAAATGCAGTTTTATGTTATTTTAACCCCAGTGATCCATGTATTACCATTACATTTGAGTCACGGCAGTGAGCATCTGTTTCTCTACAACATGAATATCTGGAGAGCTTCAAAAACATAAGAAGTCAGTTACTGATAATTATCAGTATTCTAAAATATATAACTATATTCTTTTGTCCAAGTGGATGACAGACTATTCTGTCTGCTGCGAAATGCTTTAAAATTCCTTCCCCTAAGCCAGAAGATGGGCTCCAGAAATATCTAAATACATTTCCCTGCTCAGTCTGTACAAAATTGCATTACAGTTTCTTTCTACAAATCATTATTTCTTTAATACATTGTATTTTCATACAGATAGTGCACTAATGTTTTACAGAGAGCAAGGATATGTCACAGTTTGGGTTACAAAGACTTTTTTCTTCCTGAAAATACAATAGTTTTTCATCCACAGTGAGAGGGGTTTTACCTTCACACAATGCTGAGTGCTGTTCTGGGTTGTCTTTTTCAGAGAAATGGAAGCTTAGCACTGAGACTCAAATGTAATTGTAATAAATGAGAGGTATGAACTCGGGCTATTTTAACCACATCTAATGTGAGTTTTACTCAGTGAGCCTTTGTACTGGATCAAAATTTCAAAAGCATTATCTTACAACAGACTCACTTCTATGAATTGCACATAAATGCTGCAAAATTATGCTTGGGATTTAATGTCTGTAATTTACTTGAATCTTTTTTTGTCATTCTTGTGAAAAAAAAATCACTTTAACTAAAATCAGGAGAATTTAAAGCTGTAGCAAATACAAACCAACACAGAGGACCACCTTGACTGTACAGCTTTCTCAAATGGTGGCAGTAATTAAATAAGACGCCATTAAACAAACTAACACTTATCAACAGTTAAACAGCGCCCAATAAAGCTCGATTATCCCCTTATTTTCTCCTTTTGGGCAAGAGGCCAAACAAAGCAATCGGTAAACGTTTCTCTAAAAGCCAGCACCCATTAACGAAATATACTAACTCGCTGTTATCAGTCAATGCTTTGAGGTGACACCATGACTGCCTGGTTTTCCAGTTTCAAAGCCAAAATATCTTTGTTTCTGATGTTTTTTTTTTGTTTTTCTTTACTTTTTCACTCCTGCATAAAAGACAAGATTCTGTTTTAAATGTGAGGTTACATTAAGGAAATATTCAAATGGGTCAATTTCACAGATTTATCTTTTCTAAGTGAGAAGCAAAATGTTATGTTCTGAGTTTCAAACCCGCTGTGACTGGATTTTGGGGGGTGAAACTGAGGTTGTGTAGTGATAAGAGAGTGAGGAGTTTTTTGAGAAACTGTGTGAGGCATCTCAGAATTCAAGGCAACTTTAGCTTAAGATCCGAACACTCCCACAGCTGTTATTTCATGCTGTGGAAACCCACACACACTGAGAAGTCAAAGTCAAGTGTACACTGCATAGGATGTTTTCTGAGCCCCGGGGGCGGCATGTATCTATTTATCCACTCTAATTTCTCACACGGTGAACGATAAACTCACTCGGCAGCACGAGATAATGTGTATTAAGACAAGCCTACTTAATGGTTTTAAACCAGCCACAATTCAGTCTCCCAAGAAAATGTTAGATCTGTTTAATGGATCTGTGATTAATTTTCTAAGTTGTAATGCTGAAGTTATTTTCCTTTGGACAAATTTCCTTTAGACAAAAGTGTATTTTAGCTGAATGATATTTGCCGTCATTTATTACTTCAATCAGTTAAAGGAAAAGCAAGTATTTGTTTTGCTCAACAGTTCTGTTTGGAAGATATAAAAGCAAAAGCTTCACAAAGAGAGAGTGACGTCGAGAGAGATGGAGAGAGAGAGACGCTGCTGCAAAGTAAAAGCAAAGGAATTAAATATGCAGAAAAAGAACAAAGTCAGAAGGAAAACATTATGAAATGCTGTTGATGCAGACAATTTAGGACAAGGCATTTAATGACATTTGTGGATGCGGCAGAGACAGCTGACAGGCCAGGAAAATGCGAAAGGACGCCGCAATTGTAAAGGGGAGGCATGATGATGACGAAGCAAAAGAAAACTGGGACTCAGTCAGCCACTTCATCCTTCCCACAAGGCTCATAGGTGGTTGGAGAAACTGCGACAGGCAGAGCAAGGACAAAAAAAAAAATGCATCTTCGAAATGAAACACAGAACTGTCTTTGTTAAATCAATGCAGACTGAAATTGAGTCCTCAGACGTTCGGGGCTCTGTGAGTGAAGACGTCCGCAGTCGGTATTTGATTTGGGGAAATATAGTACAGAGTTTGATGTGTAAATTATGGAGATCCAAGTCTCTGAAAGGGAGATGACTAATGCAGTGAACTGAAGAATAACAGGATGAGATCATGGCAGCGACATGTGATGGAAACTGACCTCTGATCAGTCCAACCGAGCACTGAAATAGAAGAGTTATTCATCCGATTTTCTGGATCGTGCTTTCTATTTTAGTGGCTATGGGGTAGGATGTGAGTATTATTTTAAAACATTGTTGTGGCCAAGGACAAACTGCACTGAACCCGTGATTGTTCACAGTGTGAGCAGCTATATATGGTTGAAACTTCTCATCTTGACTTCAACACTAGACAGTACATGATTGGGTCAGATTGTGTTTTAATTATAGTCTATATTTCTCTTCACCTTGTGACATGGTGTGATGACAGGCTATGCACAATATACTTAAATTCAAAGCAGGTAACTTCTATTTTGCCTTTTTACGGTGATAACTGCTGTTATCACTGTGATACTACACTTCAACACTGCCTGCCAGAAATTGAAGGCAGAATAATCAGTGAGGTGAAAAGAAGATTCTTTGTGCGTCACTTTCATCCACATAAAGAAATATAACCGAATTCACCTGAATCTAAACTAAAAAGTATAATTTAAGTTCAATATGGAGGAAAATAAAACTGGAAAAAGGTGAATAAAAAATAAATGGGGATGTTTAATTGTATCAGATCATTTAAGAGTATGAAGTACATAAATAAATACAAATTATTCAAAATATTAAATGCGTGCCCCCCTTACCTCCAGTGATTTTAGTACAAATATACCTCCACTAGTAGCTACTAGCTGCTGACAAGGACAAATAGCAGTGGTGGCATAGTCCGTTTATACACTATTTCTCACATTATTCTAGCTAGATGGCTGAGTTTTATGTTTAGAGGCATATTCAGTAGTTCATAGCTGTTGGACCTCCACTATGGCTGCCAGGCATAACAGCCCTGCAAAGGTGTCGGGGATACAGAGAGCTTTTTCACTGATGTTATCTGTTTCTTTTTCCTCTGTTGTTTCTGAGGTTAATTTTCACCCTGAAGGCACAGTGCTGCTTTGTGACTCAGCTGCCTGGGCCTCCCACAGCCTTGTATTTATATTGCAACTTGTCAGGGTTGAATTCAAATTTCACCAATTAAGCTAACCAACCTCCCTCTCTGCCTTTCTCACAAATAAAAAGAAACATTTTAAAAATCCAATCAGAGTCCCAGCTGAAGCGTGACAACCACAGGCTGACTCCTTGACTTGAAGGCAAGAGATAAATTTCCCTTTATAAATCCTGTTTAAAATGATCAAGTGCATTTTCTCAAAAGGGAGAAGTTAGCTCTTCTTCAGATGAAACCGTTTCCTCTATTTTGTGTTGCAGCAACATTAAAAGCAGTGCAAATGATCTCAGAAGCCAGCGATGCCTTGATCAAAGACTGCATTATGACCACTGACACAGACTGACACATCTAAAGTTTATTTGCCAGCTTTTCTGCCAGACTCATGCAGTCTCAATGTATAATGCACCAGTGTGGCAGAACAGCAGCTACACCTCCCGTTAAATATCGAGGCTTTTGTTTTCAAAAGCACCATGGATAAAAATCCAGAAGCGTGTAGGTCTCTTGTTTTTGTTATCATTCGTTAACAAACAAAAGCAATGAATGTTTGCATGAGAACGATAAAGCAATTTCATATCGGAGTAGACATTTCAGTGGAAATTGTGATTTTAATACAAGACTGAGAGTCACAGTCACGTTAGCAGCTCTTTACTTGCTTTACTAGTTCTGTTTGCTAAATGCTACCATTCTCATAGTGACAACAAAGATAAAAGATAAAAATAAAAGATATGTTCACTCTGTTCACCATCTTCCCGAGAACAAAACGCTGTCCTGAAAAAAATTACATTTATTGTTCACTGCGGTTAAAGTGCTACAGTTGTGACAGATGCATAAATGCAAACACGGTCTGGGTTCTTCAAATGCAAAAGGTGCAATGAATGTTGATTTTCTTTCATCTTTCTCTTTCATCCAGACACAGAAAACACATTAAACAGGACTAATACTCTATAGCCATTATAGCAGCTCTGCGAGGCTGTACTTGGCCACAGGAGATATCAGATGATGATGATGAAGAAATGCTGATGTAAACTTATTATGTTTACCATGTACACCATTTTAAGTTGAATATTTTAAGTATGAAGATGTTTATTAGTTTTTGGCAAAATCGTTTATTGCATGAGCTTTTGGTTACAAATTGAAATTGTGACCTGACAGCTAACATACATTTCTCAGACAGACCAGCATCGCTATTCCCTGAGAGCTGTACCACTAGCATGGCTGAAAAGCTCCGTTTGTGTAGAATTGTCACAACAAGTTAAACTACATTTCAGTGATATGGTGGCAACAAAACAGTTTTCTGAAATATTTTTTCAGCAGCAGCACTCTTTCATTGATCAGGTGCACCAGTCGTGTTTACATAAGCTACATTTTCCTGAACATTTCTGAATCGACAAGCACAGTGGAGCTTTTTTTTTTAATGGCACAGTGTTTTAACATTTAAAAGTTGAACTGGCTATGTATTGCAATTATCCATAGTTGAGTTCTTGCTAGTCAAAATGAACATTTCAGCCACCCACAATGCCATTCATCTGAAGGCAAATTGCATCACTTTTAGTGGGATTTCATATTACAGATATTTATAATTCACACTTGGATTCCCCTCAGTTCACATTAAAGGTGTCTAAAACAAACAATGTAGATACATTGTTTGTTTTAGATACCTTTAATTAATTCTAACATTGCCAACATGATGCACCTTAAACTGGAATTATGAGAAGTCAAAATTAATTTTGTGGCAAAAATGACTTTACAGATATCTGCAGTTATGTCAGAGGCTAGCTAATAGAAGACAAAAGCAGGGACTGGTGGCTGTTTCAACAGACTGTAACACTACGATACTAAACTCTTTTACGCAATGTCTGCGCAGCCTGAGGCTGAAGCTAAAAAGCTCTTTCTGTATTTCTAAAGATTTTATCCACCACAGCACTTGCCATTACTTCTGCTAACAGTGTTAACACAAATGCTTTGCATCCCAATGGAAGCAGTGTAATGGACAACATTTCAGGCTGGTCATAATGATGCTGAACATATCTGATTTTGACCAGTCGAAACTAAATTACAGATATCTTTGCCATTTTGACTGACAGAATAATAGCTTGAATAAAAATTGATTGACTGACTAGTCACAGTGTATTTACAAGCAGTCAAAATGACATTGTGCAGCAATGCTAATTTCAGATTGTCAATCTCAGCTCCTAAATGTTAAAATAGTTTTCTATATGTGGTCTCAAATAAAGACAAGCAAGGACATAAAGATACCTTTACACACTGACATGCAATACAATGCAATACAATAACTTTATTAATCCTGGGAATTCAATTGTCTAGGGTCTCATTTGTTTACTTTGGAATTAAGTAGTCTAATTGCTGATGGTAAGAAAGATTTTCTGAATCTTTCTGTCCTGCAGTGCAGAGACAGGAGCCGTACACCACCGATGTTTTGTTGTTCAAGCAAAGTGACACACACTACTGTTCAAAAGTTTGGGGTCACCCAAACAATTTCATGTTTTCCACGAAAACTCACACTTTTGTTCATGTGCTAACATATTTGCACAAGGGTTTTCTAATCATCAATTAGCCTTTCATCACCATTAGCTAACACAATGTAGCATTAGAACACAGGAGTGATGGTTGCTGGAAATGTTCCTCTGTACCTCTATGGAGATATTCCATTAAAAATCTGCTGTTTCCAGCTAGCATAGTCATTTACAACATTAACAATGTCTAGACTGTATTTATGATTCATTTAATGTTATCTTCATTGAAAAACTGCTTTTCTTTCAAAAATAAGGGCATTTCTAAGTGACCCCAAACTTTTGAACGGTGTATTTTCATAGCTGACAGAAGAACTTCAGTACATTGTGTGGTTCAGTCTACTAGCTAGCTACATATTTTCCACTGTCTGTAGGCAGCAAATGAAGTAAATTAAACTTAAATTAAAAGAATGAAGGGCCTTCTGTGTAGTAAACTGTAGCTTAGTGTGCTACATTTCCCTGGAGGAGCTTCAGTGAAGTGAAACTTATTTATTATTTTATTTAATGTAACCAGTGGCTTAGCTCCCAAACTTTCCTAGTTTGCCCAACAATTAAAAAGCTAATTGGTTTTTGGATTACAGTAATTGTTTTGAAATGGACATGTCAAGCCAAACCTTTTTGCAACATTAAACGACAAACCTACACAGTTGACTTCAGTTACAGTAACTGGCTGACTCTAGTACTGTTATACCTTTGAACATGTTGTATTGCACCATTGATCAGTGTTAGCTTGCAGCACATTTCAAACAAAACCCTCCAAAAACCCTGTCAACATCGTGTTAGATTTGGTCTTACCTTTGCACATAGTTCAGGAGCACACTGCTGCAAGGCGCTGCGGCCCTTTTGTTAATACTGAAAGGATTTACCTGTAATCTGGCTGTCTGGAGGAGGAAACACTGAGCCGCAAGAATTCAGGGGAGGTAGCAGCTGCAGTAGAGAGGACAGGGAATTAGACTGTAAAGATAAAACATGTTATAGTGCTGTAAAGCTATATATCAAGTCACTTAGGGCCCTGTGAGCTACATACCCACCAGCAAGCAAATACCAGCAGCAGCAGCATATTTTCAGTTCTATATGTACATAGGAAAGCACACAATGTGAGCTGAGAATGTAATATTAATTAAGATTGTGCTTTTTATTTGTGGCATTATTGTTTTTCTTTCATATTTATGTGGAAGTTAGATGCAAATATCCAGAGTGTATCACTGTCATAGATATGCAGCTGAATAAGGGAAGCATTGGCCTCATTTTATTTAAATGTCTTAAACCCAGATCTAGCTTTGCATGTATGATGCGTTCTTCAGTTGAAACAGAATTAAATTTTTGGTTTGTTCTTATAAAATTTAAATATGTAGGATCCTGGTAGACTTTTATCTGCCACAGCACAACACAAAATACAGATCTTTTCATCTAAGAGTTAATATAGCCTGTATGATAAAAACAAGAACACAATTTTCACCAGGAAAAACACAAATCTTTATATATGTCGTATACACTGGGTCTTTGTGTCAGCAGCTGGGATGAGAAACTGCAAGTGCAAATCCAATCACTCCTTCATGCCAGGAAATTGATGCATAAACCAAGGAAAAAAACAAGTGAGTTTGTATGGGGGCGAATCCATTACTTCTTTAGCCTTTAACGTGTTATTCAATCTGCCCCTGTGGCATATTCACATTTCATGTTTTTGAAAAAGATGGACATATAACAGGATTGTACATCAAATAATTCATAATTAAAATGTATTAGAGTCACAAACACATTTGGTTTGGAAAATATGTCAGGCAGTGAATACAGATGCTTTATTCAAAACACTTGAACAGTATTAATGTTGACACCAGTTTTGCATGACATTGACAGTGAAGGTGTTGATTTTGCAGATGCGAAAGAAGAAAACTGTAGCATGTTAAATATCTATATAAGTATTTTTTTTCATTTTAGAGACAAACTCAACTTTGTATCTGTGTTTTAATGTCTGTTCTGCAAAGACACAGTGTCTCTGCATCACAAGAAATATTATATGCATCAAATAAAATCTGACATCCTCTATTATTAATCAAAATGAATTGTCCAGGCTTTTCTGCCCTCATTTTTTCCTGTCTTGGATTTCTTGATTTATTTCCGTCGTCACCATAGCCGTTGTGTTTTGCATCATCCTTTCCACATGTCCAATCCGTAAATCTAAAATGCGATCCATGGACGTGGCATGTAAGATAGGCTGTGGGCCACTATTATCTTTTCCCTGCCATCAGTAAAGTGGATTTCCTGATACATCAGCAGCCCCTTCGGTCATCTAAAATCCAGTTTTCCAGATTTCTCAGTCCCTATCCCTCTGTGGGGGTCTTAATGGGGAGATGGGATTGAAAGGTCTAGCTCAAAGCTGCTTTCTGTCACTCTCTGTCCCTCCCCGTCTGTTTTTTTTTTTTGTATGTAAATCGATCCAGTCTTGGGTTCCAGTATTAGATTGGGGGTTGTTGTGTGTACTGTACTCTGCCCGAGGCGGCTGGCTGTCTAGCTAACACATTACCCCACATCCCTGCTTTACTCCCCACTATAGATAACTGAAATGTAGACTGCAGCCTTATAGATTGTCCACATGTAGGTTAATGTTTGCAATTTGATCGTGCATGGACAGACAAACACAGTCCCTCTGAAGTGTTCACACACACAATGCAAAAAGAGCAGTTAGGTGCTGTTTGTGCTTTTATATCATTCTTTAATAGAGGAAGAAAAATGAGCAACTGTGAGGCAAAAAATCCCACAATGTGAATCTGCCATTCTTTGTAGCACCTGCTTAATCCAGAGAATCACAGCTCAATATGCTCTATTAATCCCTCTGGCTCTCTGCAGCACTTCAATCTCACACCACATCTATCTTGTTTTTAAAGGGCTGACCCAAATACTCCAGTGTTCAAGAGACTCACTGCTGAAGCTCCTGGGATTCAAAAGTCATCCATTCTTTACCACTACTCAGCCTCGTTCTCTCTCTCTCACACACACACACACACACACACACACACACACACACACACACACACACACACACACACACACACACACACACACACACACACACACACACACACACACACACACACACACACACACACACACACACACACCCTTCTGAACGTTTACAGTGTATATCCTTCATAGTCATAAAGTGAATCAATATCAAACTGCGTAAAGTAACAATCTCAGCTTTTTAAATTTTTTATTTTACTCTTCTGGTACCACTTAAAGTGCACCGACACCACTTCGCTGTGTCAAGAGGACTGAAGTGAAAATAGGCACGAAGAGGGATTAGTGGGTAGTAGCTGAATTTAAGAGGGAATGTGAATATTTTGTGGGAATGGGGACACAGAGCACAGATGTTACTCTCATCTCAGATCACACCAAGCTTCATGATCAGTGAGACCTGCCAAGTAATGCATGACAAATGGTGACAGCAGACACTTTGCATAAAGGTTTTAGAAATAATCTGCCCCGTCAGGGTTATAAATGCATAAATATATGAAAACATCCCAGTAGAATGGAAGAGCCAGTGTAGGTGTATTGGAAATGTGTTACTATTCCAGACCGACAACAACTGAACTAAAAGAAATTCTGTCGGAAAACAAATTCGTTTCTCAAAACATGACACTTTCCAGCTATAGAAATGCAATTTTTCTGCAAGCGACACATTCTGCTGCAGCCAAAATATAAATTACTTTCAGCCAACCACAATTTCAGACATCCATTTTCCAGGCTACACACATAGTCTTTCGTGGAAGTATCAAATGGTTACAACCAACAGGCATAAAGTGTCCTGATAGATTTGATAGTCAGACTCTGAAGTGCAACTCAAATCTAGCCTAACCGTGAATTATTAACAGGCTCGCATTAGTGCTCAGTGGAGAATAAATGCAATCCTCCATTTGGAAGAAGAATTTACGAAACTTTTGGACTGAAAAATGATAGACAGTAATTACTTAAATCCATTAAATGATCCCTGACCTGCCAAGGCTGAACAACAACTGAAGTGTTCGATGCTGTTTATTTTTTCAAACAGGGATTCATCACACTTGAAAATGAGTGAAATGTCAACAAAGTTTTCTCTCACGATTTTCCATGTTTTTGCTAATGAATAAGCACATGCAGATTGATGTTTGCAAATACATATTCAACAAATTCAACTCCCAAAAGAGTTGTCATTCATTTGGTTAATTACTGTGCTGTCTACCTTGCACTCTTGGGAATCCTGTAATCTGTATGAGAGCCGACTGGCTCTGGCAGATCACCTTGGATTTGTGAGGAAATCAATACTACAGCCTGACTATGTTCGCTGCTGTGTGGGCCTTAACAGTTTGACTAATGGCCCTGGTTATAGAAGACTGCGATGGGCTCAAGTTGTCACTGACAGTGTTGCAATTTACCGGTTTCCAAATCTCTGCAGTCAATACTGTTATGGTATCTCTCACTTAATCAGTAACAACAACAAATCATGATGCCAATCATGATCTGAGCTTATGTAGATTCCCTCTGCACAATTATGGTGACTGCAAAAATTAGCTGTCACATCATCTGCATTCAGCTACAGATTATAACTTTCCATTACTGTTTTATTGCAGTCATGATGCAATACAGCTCAATTAAATAGACATCATTTGTGGAGAAGTTTGCATGTTGTACTGAGTTCTATCCCGACTGCCTCATGGCGATCACTCTGCGCTAAAACAATTTCTTTCTTCTTGATAATTAAAAGTATCTTCAGTTCTGTCTGGCTAATGCAGCCACCTGCTGGCAGCTCCTAATGGAGTTATGGAGTCTCTCAAGACCTCTTAAATAATTTAGAGGTGGAGAGTGTTCTCAAGACCTCATATTTACGCACAAGGCTTAATTGTTAATGTAAGATTGGATTTGCCGATTCCAGAGTCACTTTTCTTAAGACTAACTATTCTCTCTGCTCTGAACATTCAGAACAGTAAACACCAAAATCTAGTTTCATAACTGGCTGTAATCTTGGATTACTGTTGCTAATTCAACATAATGATTGTTGGCTGTGCAGTTATCTTTGTGTCTTTTTGGCTTTGAGGCGATGGCAGAATGTTATGAGAGGCTGTGTTGGGACTTCTCACAGATCCATCCATGTGTGCACATCCCCCTGATGATATGATTATTAATTGTGAAAAAAAGAGTAAAACTAAATCTTGTTACTGAGTGCAAGATGTTTCTGTTTAGACACAATAATTGTAGCATGTTCTTAGATTCTAATATTGTTTAAACATGAGAGAATGGATGCACAGCATGACACTGTTAAATATTTCTGAGCTCAATGAAGTCTCTGTAGTTATCACCTGTGACTGTTAACTAATTTATTAGTACGTCGATGCTAACTGCCAATTTCTCTTTCCGTTTCAGGGTGGAGGTCACAGGATTCCAGCTCACTGCAGCGTTGAGGATTTGAGGATTAACCACACCCTTGGAATAGACAGACAATGCTTATGTTCACCATGATGGCACCTGCATGTGTGGCCAGATTAGGGGCTTGGCTCTTCATGTTGTTTATTTGCTTGACACTACATGCCGGCATGCTTCAGTTTGCTGCAGCCACGATACAAGGGTACACTGGAGGCGCAGATATGACATGCCCATCTGTATGCAGGTGCGATGAGGACTTCATCTACTGTAATGACCGTGGCCTGAGCTCCATCCCATCACTGCCTCCTTCTGCGTCCGTCCTCTACCTTCAGAACAACCACATAAACAACCCTGGCTTGCCCACCTCCTTGGAGCGCCATCTTGCCGTCCGTGTGGTCTACCTCTATGATAATGAACTGGATGAATTTCCCATGCACCTGCCACCATCTGTGCGTGAGCTGCATTTGCAGGACAACAACATCCGCACTATTCCTCGTAGTGCACTTGCTCGGATGCCATTGCTAGAGAAGCTGCACTTGGATGACAACTCTATTTCCACTGTTTCAATTGAGGATCAGGCCTTTGCTGACAACCCACGGTTACGCTTGCTTTTTCTGTCACGCAACCACCTGTCCAGTATCCCATCAGGGCTGCCTGCCTCTCTGGAAGAACTCCGTCTAGATGACAACCGAATCTCCACTATTCCAACTCATGCCTTCCGGGGCCTTGCTTCACTTCGATGTCTTGTTCTGGATGGAAACCTTTTGGCAAACCAGAGAATTGCAGATGACACATTTTCTCGCCTTGCCAACTTGACCGAGTTGTCCCTCGTTCGGAACTCCCTTCAGACTCCACCTGTTAACCTTCCCAGTGCTCATCTGCAGCGACTGTCTCTACAGGACAATGCCCTGACTCATATGCCACGTGGTTCTTTGGATGGCATGCACAGGCTGCAGAGGCTAGACCTCTCAGGAAACAACCTGACTACGCTGCCAAGGGGACTTTTCAAAGACCTGGACAACTTGGGCCAGCTGCTGGTGCGAGGAAATCCTTGGCACTGTGGCTGCAACCTGCGCTGGCTGTATGACTGGCTACATGCCCGTGGTAACTCCATCACTGTCAGAGGTCTCACCTGCCATGGGCCTGACAGAGTGCGAGACATGGCTCTGATTGACCTGACCAGTGAGATGGAGGAATGTGAGGTGGTGAGGACAGCAGGGACCAGAGACAGAGTGGGCATAGGAGTTGAGAGCTCTACCACCAACACCCCTCCACAGGGTTCTCTCTTCACCCTACGCTCAAAGCGACCTGGCCTGGGGTTTCCTGACTCTGGCTTAGACTACACCCTTAGCAGCAGCGGTGTGGGAAAGAGTCTAGCACTTAATGTGAAGCCTCTGTCTCACAATAGCGTCCGTGTTACCTGGAGCGTGGCTCAGCCCAGCTCCTCCTTCAGGTTAAGCTGGCTCCGACTTGGTACTGGGAACGCCATGGGATCAATCACAGAAACGCTTGTCCGGGGTGATCGCCGAGAGTACCTGCTTACATCTTTGCAACCTCGTTCCAGCTACATCATCTGTATGGTGCCCCTGCCTGCTAGTTCAGAAAACAAAGGCATGATTTCTGGAGATGCAGATTCTGATGAAGCTCTGGTTTGTGCAAAAGCTGAAACATCAGATGTTAGTCCATTGGAAGAAGAGGAGGATGAAGGCTCACAGCAGATGGCAGCGCTGCCTCTGGCAGGAATTATTGGTGGGGCTTCTGCCATTGTATCTTTAGCTCTTATCTTTGGTGTCTTTTGTTGGTATGGACATAGAACTGGGCATTTGTGTTCCCGTGACCACTACACTCGCAGCAGCTCAAGAAAAAACAAAAACTATGATGATTATATTGAGTCTGGTACCAAGAAAGACAATACTATCCTGGAGATCCGTGGCCCAGGGTTCCAGATGACACCTATGGCGACTTGCCAGCCAATGCAGCCGAAACCCTTACGAGAGGATTACATCATTCACACCATTTTCCCCTCCAATGGCACTGGCTTGTACAAAGGTGCCAACCATGTTTCTAATGCAGGACACGGCACTAACCGTGGCTATAGAGAAGGAGGAATCCCAGATATAGACTACTGTTACACATGATGTACTGTACCAGATCCTGTTCACAGTGTTATTGGTAAACTGTATAGATGCACAAGTTCCCTTCGCATGGACACTTCTGAAGCACCCCTCTGTGCCTTCTTCTTCTGGTTTCCCATTCCAAATTACCTGCTGTTCACTGCACTGAAAGTACTGTATGTGATTAACTGGAACTAAAACTATATGGAAACAGTTCACTGCAGGAAGCAGCAGTCAATGCCCCAGGTGTAAATGCACAGCTGAGTGTTTCTTCACCATCTTAGTAATGGCCTGTGTATGTTTCCTTTTCTGCTCTTTCCCTGTGACATGTAAGCAAAGAATGTATCCACTGTGGAAAGGTCAAACTTAGCATAAGCGCAGGTAGAGTTCCTCTTTCACATGCGGGAGCCACAGCAGTTCAGAGTGGATAAAGAAATGGTGAAAAACAGACATCTTTGGTACTCATTTCCTGCTCATACACAGTATGTAGTCTTATCAAATCATTGTTCCAAATGCCTCAACTATATTGATGTGCCCTACCAGCTATCCAAGGAAAGGGCTTTGTAAAGCTGTGAATTGTTCTATTTCAAACAACCCAGTAACCACTTGTCTTAAAGTAGGCTTGTTATTACCCTATTCAGTAGTTGGCTGGTTGAAGATCTTATAAGGGCTGGTCAGCCTTGGTTATACCTCTTGAGATCATGCACGTGAGATCAGTATTGTAGAGTTGCATTGGACGAAGTGCAGCACAAGCGTGTAGATAATTTACTTAGATACCGACTTGGCTGTGTTTGAAAAATGCTTTGCTATTTTTATCAGTGGTTTCTTTAGTAATGAAATCCTGCACAGCTCTCTTTATTTATTTATTTTGTTGCTTATGTGATGGTTTTTGTCTCTGCTAAAACAGCTTTTTAAAATTTTTGTTTTCACCCTCATGTTTGTCATTATTGTTGAAACCCGGCTTTTGATGAAGACAGTGGCTTTGTTCCATCTTAGCAACAAGTGAAGGAAGTATTATGATGGCTGTCTCCAGGTTCATGCTTTGTTAAAAGCAGCAAAGTGAATTGTTGATTGAGACTCTTCATGTTATTATGTAATTTTTAAATTAGACCCCCTCCCAAACACAAGCATGTGAGCCCACTGAGAAAGTAGAGACCAACCTCAATCCCTCTTTTCCAATGTTGTGCCTGTGTGCTTAACTTGTGACTTCAGTTGGTGACTTTTGGTTGTAAAATGTTTCCTCCACATTCTTGAAGAGACGACGGCGTTTGCAGAGATATCCGACTGGACTAATGTGGAGCCTCTTGCGAGAGGCAGCCTCTTGTGAGCGAACCTCGAAATGATGGCAAGAACTGTGAGTGCAACTGAGGAGACTCAAACCGCTACACTGTTGACCTACACTGTGGGGCGGTGGCCAAGCTGTGTGGGAGGGTGGATGGATGGACAGGTGGGGGGAGGAATTGGGTAGTGAGGTGACTCCTCACTTATGGGAGTTCACTGATGTTTGTTTTAGCAATGGGAAAAGCCTCCACTCATTCCACCTTTTTTATTACTGAGCAGCACTAAAAATGTAAATGTATTAGCACTTAGCAGGGAGCAGGGATAAATGTAACGACAGCATGGGGAGACGAAGGGTAAAGAAACATCTCCGTGCACTGACAAAGATGCAGAATTGATGGCTCTGGCGCAGTGGGGTTCACCCATGCATAAATCTGTTTGTCATACTTACCTTCTACCCTTGGGTTTAATACTGTCCATGAGTTGTTTACCACTGTGTTGCTTCCAAAGGGAAACCAATTGTGCTTCCTTGACTGTTTTGTCTGACAGAGTTTTAAACACTAGTGTCCGACAATATGTCAGTGGAATGTATATTTTATCTTGCACCCAAAATCACTGGCTTAAACAAATAACATCATACTGGCCTGGCTAATTCTGTTTTGGGGAATGTTGATATAGTGTAATTGCTATTTTATAGTGGGTCTATTCAAGATGCGTACTTCCTCATCATTTGTATAAATAAAACCATGGCCACAGTCACATGAATATTTTTTCTGGTGAAATAATAGAAAGTAATGGTGCCATAACTTTGCGTAAAAAAATATGTGAACCTGAGATATGTGTGGAATTTGCTTTATAAATTCATCTTCAGAGGGGATCAATAAAAGTTTTATAATCTTGTTATTACTGCAACCTGTCATTTCACCTCAATGCATGGGGGGAGACTGCTTTTTACAACACAACAGACATTGGTGGGGGATGAAATTCTATTCTAACATGCTGGATTTCATGCAGATATTAGACCTATATATTGTTTTCATTTGATAAGGCCACTGAAC
Organism: Amphiprion ocellaris; assembly: GCF_022539595.1. NCBI lineage: Eukaryota > Metazoa > Chordata > Actinopteri > Pomacentridae > Amphiprion > Amphiprion ocellaris. The sequence continues at coordinate 19,186,731 of NC_072779.1, read as the reverse complement.
AGTGAAAGGGAAAAAAACAACCACAGCCTGAGGCCAACTTGAAACCAGACAGAGCTGAGAAGAGTCAAAAGGATGCGGGGACTACATGTTTAAATGCAGTCTGGATGAATGAACTTAACTCCAAACTAAGGACCATCTTGGATGGCATCACAACATCATGTTGATATTTTGACCCATGCCTACTTAGTTGGCATTACTACACTAGTATTTTTACATTAGTACATGAGTACTCAGTTTTCATGGGTTGAACCACACTTACCTTCAAACTTAATTTTGATCTCAAAGCACATTTAGCAATGCTACCATGTTGCTATACTCTGTCCACAGACAACCACCAATCAGGCACAACATTTTAACCACTGCCAGGAAAACTGACTAACAGTGATTATCTCATTACAGTGCAGTATTCCTCTGGGTGCTGTGATAATTCTAGAAAAAAGTAAATTCACAAAGAGCAAGTGCCCATTGGAATTATTTACTGCAATAACCAATATGTATGCAGACGGAACTCATGCCTTCCAAAGATGACAGCCAAAGTTATAAAGTCATACTCATTCTTATGGGGAAAAGTTTCTGTGTCATACCCCTCCCAGCAAAGGGAAAAAGTTGGGGGTCAGTTTCTCAGGGTTTTCTGTGCTGTTTCACTAATGAGACACTGCAAGGCCTCCACAGAATTATTTGTATGAGCCTTGAAGAGACAAGATAAGACCTTCTGTGCACTCCAATGCCTCAGGTTCAAGCTGGCCTCCTTTGCACAACCAAGAGTCAATATATGAAATATGCAAAAGAATAACATACCTGGTGTCAGCAGTAAAATTCAGTAAAACCTGTGAAATATAGAATTTTTAGCACTCTGGGAAATCTTGGGTCCTGGCATTCATGTAGATGCTTCTTTGACATGTACCACCTCAACATTGTTGCAATCCAAGCACACCCGAACATAACACTGTCCGAGATGCCAACAACTTCACCCGTTAGTACAACGCTTAATACCGCATGGCAAAAACTGCTCAGGAACAACCCGAGGAACTTGACAAAGAGTCCAAAGCACTGACCCAGCCTCCAAACTCGCCAGATCGCATTCCAAACCAGCATTCGGAACAAACCGGATCAATGGAGGCCTTACCCCGCAACACGCAGGACCCAAAAGATCCTCTGGCAACTTCCTCAGAACTCTGGTGTTCATGCCCTGGCAGGTCAGAGTTGTTTTGGCAAACAGTATTATGCAGGAGGTTTTAATGTTGTGGCTGATTGGTGTATAAACATGTACCAAATTAATGATAACTGCCTTTGTAGTTGTCTCTAAGACCACATTTAGCCATGATGAAAAACACACATGGACGGATTCACAAGGTAAAAACAATACCAGCTATGATGTCTCAGCTGGCAAGGATGCCAACTTTAAACTCAACCTGGCTCCAGCAACTGGGGAATACAAACTGCTGGTCAGCAAAGTACAGGGGAGGTAAAATGCTTAAAGCAAGCCAATATACAAATGCCCACATTTGTCAGTGACAGTGAAAATTTCAATCTTTTTGGAATAAGAAATGTGTCAGGCACAATACATCCGCACTCTAATGTGTAATGAAAGTGGGTCTGTCACAGTTTATTCTCTGCTGTTGTTCATGACGAAAAGCAAAACATTTCCAGTTCCATTACTGCGAGCTACAGGAACAAAAACAATGCCACAGATTCAACTAGTTTACTGGTAAACAGTGAAAATGGATTGAGTAGAAATGGAGAAGCCACTGGCAGCCTTGTGTACCCACAGTTATGTTGTGTTTGGCTGTCAGAGGAAAGCGTATTGTTAATGTCTGTGGTATGAATAGTGGAATTACTGGGTGTTAAGGTACTGTGAAAGAGAACTGTGAACTTGAGGTATGAATGCTAAAATTCCTAACGAAGACAGCATCCTTTTGTTACTTTACTGCTATTGTTTTGTTTTGTCTCATTTTCCTTCTACCATACACGTTGAATTCCTCACAGACACACATTTGATTGCTATAGAACAGCAATGTGCTGCATTTTTATTATGTTTATTCCCATGGGAGTGTGATGGGAGAGATTTAATGAGTATTGCCACAGATGAACAATGTGACTGCTGTTGCAAAGTGTTGTGAACAGTTTGCAATGGCAGCTGAAACCTCGACATGCTGGTGCTGTGACTCAATCCAGTACAAGTGAATTAATTTAAAGGGTGACATAAATGATGATTATATAAAGTTTATTCATACTGAAACATTCAGATCAGTCCAGTCTCTTCAACAAATGTGTAATAGCTACATTTGTTTAGACCACATACAAAAAATGGTGTAAAATAGTGAGATATTTCTGTTTTTGGGGCTGTTCATGAGGCTGAACTTATTATCATAATAATGTAGAAAACAACCAGAGCTTTGTGTTTGGTGCTTAGTGTGTTGTAACCCAAACCAAGATCTTTTCCAAAACCTAACCAAGTAGTTTTATGCGCCTAAACTTACAATGTGGAAAAAGAAATCAAAAGTAAACAGACAATGCTTCAAAACAACAGACACACACAGCGTTGAATAATGGGTGATAATCCTGTGACTTGTGCCTCCTACTCAGAATTTGTTGTTGTTCTTTTTTTATGTGTGTCATTTGGTGTGTTGCCCACTCGTCATGTGACACCTGCACAAGCCAATACAAGCATGCACAAAAAATGTGGGCTTCTCACAGCCTTTATTGTAATATATTTTTGTGCTTTGGATCAACATAGCTTTTACACATTTTGGTGTGAGATTGTGTTGCTCAGATTCTGAATGAAAAGCAAATTGTTAAAGGCAAATCTGTTTGTTTTATGAATCAAAAAAGCACATGCATGCCCTCCTTTCCTCCCACCAATGTGACCTGGTTTTAAAGGGAACTAAAAACCAAATCCTCTGTGGTCATGTTTCCATAAAAATGTCAAGTGAATTTGAAGCAAACTTTAATATCTTTCCAAAAATAAAAAGAAGAATGTGAATTAGATTTGTTTCTATTACTGCTTTGGAGTGAATAGGCTGAATACTATTGTTAGAAGGTGGTGGCAGTTTAAGTTACTATATGCATGACGGTAATGAACAGTGAAAGAGCAATTAAAGAAGAAGACAAGAGGAAAGAAACACATATTTGGCTATCCATCTATGAGGGAAAAAATATGAAAAGCCTTCAGGATTTGGTTTAAATATTCTGTGGCAACTGCTATTGGTCGTGTTACATGCTGTCTGGAGACAAAGACAATAACAGAAGCGGAAACAGCTGATTCCACATGCGAGTTAACAGAACTTATTTAAAGAAAGGGTTTTCAGCTCCCATTATCTACATTAGCTCTACAATAACTAATTTTTGAAAAAAATTTAAAACTACCTTGTGAGTGTAAAAAATCTTTGACATTTTTTTTTCCAAATTTTGCTGTTTCCATTAATAATGCAATGCTTCCAAAGGCACATAAAATACAATATTTAAGCACAGCTACTGTCAGTCAGGGCAGAAAATTGCATATTTTATAAATAAAGTCTAGGGGTGTGGCTTTCTGTTCGATCCTCTCTCTACTTGAGCCCACGTTAGCTGCTACTGCAACTCATGCTACGACTCAACCCTGAGTCTGTTGACCAACCAGGCGTTGGTGGTCAAGTTGAATTGTGGGGAATGTAGATGCCAAGTTTTGGCAAGGTAAAAAGAATGTGAGGAAGACAAACGACACCATGTCTGATTCTGCTTCATCGATCGTTCCAAACAAAGGTAAGCCCAAAGGTATTTTTGGAAACCTGTAAATTAAAATAGAGAATACACTTATTTAGAGCTACATCACTTTGGATTTAAAGACACCTCCATGTGAAATCAGTGTGGGGGTGCAGACTGATTGTATATACCTGCATTAAGAAAGAGGGTTGTGAGAGATGATTCTTTGCCCATCGCAGCCTTTGTCCAAAGGAGAGCCCTCACTGGCCTCATGGTCTCCCAGGAAGACTTTACTGCCAAATGTACATATGTCTCTGCTGCTGGTCTTGGACAGTGCACTCCCTTCCTCGACCACCTTTTGTGCTCCCAGGGATGACAGAGTGTACTAATGTCATGGTCAGCTGGATCACAGCTCAAATAACTGTGACCTGAAGGCTGGGCAGTAACCTATTTCTTGCTTTGCTCCTGGATTTAAGAGGGTCTCATGTAAATCTCATTGTGTGGCAAGAAGGAAAGTCAAGGGGAGTGAAATATGAGATAGTGGGAATGAGGCCAAAGGGGGGATGTTGCACAGAAAGAGATAGTGGAGATGTTGGCTTTAGGATCGGTTGAAGAATCTTGCAGCAGATGGGCTCCCTTGGTTACTAACGCAGATGGTTTAATAATGTTTTTTGAAGATTTCAACAGTTAATGGTTGATAAGCTGGCTGTCTTACATGGGCGTAATATTAGACTGCATGGATATTGGAAGGAGCGCCTTTGTCTGAGCCCTTAAGATCCTGAGAAGCGAATGCATTGCTTAAACTGACATGCGGTTTTTCTTTTTGAGACATAGAAGCAATTCTGGACCTCCCTTAAACAGCAACATCTCATCAGTACTAAAAAAATTGCATAAATGTCTGTTCTTTGTCTTGTTTCTTTGTAACTACAAAATGTAATATAAGAACTCACATTCCAAGGTCTTAAAAATACCCTCTGTGCTACAGTGTTGCAGAAACTTCAGTACAAACAGATAAATGAGAGATAGAAGATGAAACATGTGGTGGCCTCTGCATCAGGAGGAGACTAATCATGATGGACCAGGCAGAAGGAAGCACCAGTCACAACACTGGCACGGGAAAGACTGAAATGTTATCTCTTGGATGGCCACTTTGCTCTTGACACTGACCGTGCACCAGCATCCTTGGTGTCAGCAAACAAATAGACGTGCATATTGGAGCCAGACATAAACCCTGTCCCTGAGGGATGTAGCTGAGCTTGTTAGCTGGAGCTCACTGGTGTGAAGGATACCCCAGTGCTGTATATTGGACTTAGAGTATATCCTCTTGAACTTGTGTTTGCTTCAACTGAGCTTGAATTACCCTATGTAAGATGCTGCTTTACCAGTTTATCAGTGAAGCTGCATTGTTGCCCAGATGGACCTACAAACAGTCCAGCTTTTAGGATAAAAACTTAGACTTTTTTGTCTTGTGGTACAGCAACATTTATCTGGCACAGTGTCTAAGTGGCAATTTATGACTGCTCAGTGATCCTACAGTAACACTATACCAGCCACTTCTGTTATTCTTGTCTGTTCCAAGGTCTCAGACACTGTGAAGATTCTCAGAAATGTGCTTAACTGCAGCCTGCAGACATACTGTATTGTTGACTTGATTTGCTACTATTTAGCTTGCATTCCTTTTTAATTACTTAATGTAGGAGAGAAACAGAGACATAATGTTTGTGTGTAGGTGTGAGAGATTTTCTCGAAGAGCGGATTTAAGCAGAACATTATCAAAGACAAATTTGCTGCAGCACAAATGTAGGTAGCCTAACATCTGTTTGAAGTGTGCTATTTATTCTGAAGTGGTTGTAATCACCATGATGTGGCTCAAATTACTGAGGTGCTGCTCCGGAGTGGAATAAAATTACATTTTGTAAACCAATTTAGCCTAGCTGTTTTACAATTAGATCAGGAGGATATTACTGACGCAGTTGTTCTGGATGTACTCAGATAGTAAAGACATTCTATAGGAGTCACTTAATAAAACTAATGCCATTAAGGAAAAGCCTATGTGCAGGCTGGCAGAATTTGGGTCGTCTGATGGGGCACCTAAGCTGTTCTATCAACATCTTCAAAGCTACCAGACTCATTTCACTTTGCAAAACATGGGAGTTGCTCTTCTGTTATTGTGCACATACAGTGTTTTAGCGCATTTCTTCAGGTCGTTAAAACACCAAAATCGCACAAGAACACAAACAAACTAATTGACTGAGGTAGTGGTAGACCAGCACATCCCATGTTCTACAAGGTAAAATGACTGTTGTTGTCAGTGGAGTCTGGTGGCTTTGAAGACAGCGATATAAAAGCTTTAATTCCCTGTCGTAAAGGGCTGGCTGGCAACAAGGTGAAGCAGTGAAAATACTCTAAATACAGTTTGCACTTAAATGGAGACAAGTTTTTTATTTGGGCTTTTGTTGTTGACCCCGTCCACAGCTGTTTGTTGCTCTACTTCCCTGCTGGTCCTTCAGTCTGCTTCTCCAGTCTGGATGTGTACTGACCACCATCTACTCAGAGTATTACACTGATTATGGAGAAGTTCCTCATTCAGCCCCACTTCAAAGAAACCAAACTATCTCTTTAAGTCCTAACTTCAAAGCATCCTGGACTTCTCTGTCTAAACCTCCGCTTTATGTTTCTTTGGCGTTTGCCAAAGAAACATACAGACTTACAGCAGAGGATTCTTTATGGCATAGCAACACTGAGTGCAGTCATTTTTAGTGCTATAGAAGAATTTACGCTAAGCTTTTTCTTTGTGATTTTAAATGCACTCGCAATCAAAAGTATAAAAATGAGTTTTTAAATGTCCTCACTCAGCAGGTAAATATGTCTGTGAGCAAGAGGAGAAAGGTGGAAGAATCAATCAAGTTGATGTTAAATTTCTGCCATCCTTGTCTTGCCACTTAGGTATTACAAGAGAACATTTTCTCATAGTACAATTAACATACAGAACATATTATAAATATTGTTCATTCAATAATATAGTTGGATGAATTAATTAAATTAATAGCTACTTAAACAAAATCCTATTAACTACGGGAGGCTGAGTACCAGCAGATGAAGATGACACTCTTCATATAATACAAAATAAGTACACAACATATTTACTCTTCCATTAATTGCCTCTTCAACTTCAATTTATTCTGCTGATGCTTTATGTCTTCGATCCTGAGCAGCAATTTTCTTTCTTCAAGTTTGAGATTTTGATACTGTTCTATCTTAAAAACAGATCCAGAGAAGTGTTTACTTTTAATCTGAGACTTGAGTGATATTTGTGTGGAGTAATATATCAAAGGTAGGCGATACTGACACCTAACCTTAATATTATCACATCACCTCCTCCTGCTCAGACAGAACATATCTGTTCTACTTATCCCATCATTGTCAATCTTTATTGGGCTTTGGCTCACATCCTTATTTCTTCATACTTCTCATCAGCATCCTTTACTTTCATTTGTAGTATGTACAAATGAGTTTATTAATTATTTTATTATCAGCGGCAACATTTTGATATTTCATATGTGCATTTATATGTGCACCACTTGAGAAGCTGTATTACAACCCACTTAACTGAGAGCAGCTGTAGTTGAAGTGTGTACTGTCCTACTTTGTTGCTGTTGATGAAAGAATATTATTTAAAGAGAAACTGCTTTATCACCCAGACAGCAGAAGGCTACATATCAAGAAATCAGGGTTCCAAATGTGATAACCGACAATTAAAGGATCTAACATTGTTCTTCATCTCCTTCAAAAGCAACAGTTGTGGTGAAGGATCAGTTAAACTGGCCTCAAAGACTAACTCAGCCAGCTGTTGGCTAACAACAGGCCAAACACACATATTTCCAGAGAATGAGTCAGCACACACCATTAGCAACAGCATAATAAGAAAAAAGACTGACTATCTGTCTCAATGGGAAGCATAGATGGCCAAAAATATTTCAAAGCCAATTTTAAATTACATTAGGCAACCATGTGAAGTGATTTGCTTGTGTGCTGGTGCACTTTCAAGATAATAAGCCCCCTTTCAAGTTCAGTGGTTTGCAGGTAGATCAAGAGATATAAAATACGACTCATCTGGCTTGGCATAGAAACACACTGGTCTGTTTGTTGAGCTTCTCCATATCCGATGTTCTTTCTGGGTTTAAACATGTTTATAACCGCAGTGTGCAACAATGAAACTCAATGTCAGTTCTTGCACTGTAACTTGCATGGATTGCTATGCAGTGTCTTGCATTCATATACTGTATATATAAAAAAATATATATATGTAAAAGATGGCCAGTAGGGGGCAGCTCCTCTGGTTATAAAAAAACAGAAGTAAAATTGTGTAGATGTCTGTGAGAAAATAAGCCAATTTGTCACTTGATTTGTTGCCACAGTAAACATTTCCTCAATAAGTTTAATACCTCAAACATGAATTTCAAGTCTGCTTTAATAACAGAATGATTTAAATTTGGTAAATTATGGTCACATTTCCAGGAAAATAGACAATAAACCAGGGTGTCATTTTAGGGTGATGCTGTTTTGTGTGTCCTGTGTGTGCTTAGTGTCTTCAGGTCGGATCATCCTGTCTGGTTCCAAAAGTACCAAATTCCAGCCTCAATGCTTCAGAACAGTAGCCCACAAAGCAGAGGGTGATGTCTAAGCGGCTATGTCCATCTTTTATATCCAGTCTATGGTTGCACACGTTCATGTGGTGGGGATCAGGTCAAAATTCTAAATGCCTTGCTAGCATGCTAACACACTAAAGCTAAGAAAATGAACGTCATAAACAGCTTGTGTTTATTTTAAATGAGAATGAAATGATTAAAATAAAATATCACAATTGTATGATTAGACTTGGTTATTTTTCCTGATGACACTCATGATTAGTTCAAGGACTGTCTGATGATTCTTCCTGTTTTCACAGTTTCTACATTTACAGTCCCTCCATCAGGTTTTGTGGCTCAGATGGCTAACAAAAGCATGTTAACGTGGTATAGTTTGCATTCAGTCCAAGGTATTAGTGTGTCAGCGGCTTCACCAAACCACCAGCTTGGCTGAACACTCCTGTTCCGATTTCCTCAGTGATTGATACCTGCACCACACCAAAGTGTCTTACACAACTGTTATTACTGTGTTTTATTTATGTTCAATTCTGTTAGCAGTCGATCACAGGGGGGGATCCCATTCTGCGACACTCTACTCAAGGCCCGCACAATTTCTTTGTCCATCATGAGAGCCTTAAGCTTTATCTCATACTCACCAGGATCTCACACCGAGGAGTGTCCTTTTAATTTACTGTCTCATAAAGCAGGGCCCTTTGAGACTTTAATGGTGATTACAGGCTATCCAGAGAACCAATAACAGCCGAGAGCCCAGAAAGGGAGGGTACCTCCGTCCTCTGCACACCTCCACTCCCTTTCAGCCAGGGCACTTAATCTTTGCTTTCATGCTCCCTGTCCTCACAGGTGACGCTCCACTGTAAACATCAGGCACTACTTCATCTGATCCTGGCTGCTATTGTGGTGTCCTCTGTCTTGATTTCAAAGGAATAAGTTTCTTTTTTTTCAACCTGCAGAGCTGGCATTTTCATTTTAAGAAGTCTGGATAATTGAAAGCTGTGGTGATCTGGTCGTTCTGCACTGTGGATTTGAATAGCGCAATGCTGGAGCTGCTTCTAATTGGCTGAAGATGTGTATGGAAATTGTTTTAGTCTTAAATGGCAGGAGGAACCAATAATAATGGCGAGAGAAATTGAATCCTTGGTGGAGCAGAACACATTTTAAGTTAATAGTAAAAACTCCTTGAAATTCTGTGTTGCTCAGAGCAATATATAGGATCCAGCAGGCATCTGTCAAAGGAATTATCCTTGTCTCCATCAGCCAATGTGTATCTGTGTGTGTTTATAAGAGAGTAAGTGGGAGAGAAAGCCTGGCTGTCAGACAAGAAGCACCTAATACCAGGCGTTCTTTTTTACTCTTTGTTTTTAATTAATTTGCACAACAATGCAGCTCTGTCTATTTGTTAGAGCAGATGAAACACAAAGACAGCATTTCTACAAACACTCTGTAGGCACACTTTATGCCTGAGCTGAGGAAGTGCAGTCATTTATGCAGCAGTGATACTTTATGTTTTGCCTGCCACTTTCCTCGCTGAGCTCAGTGACGAGGACAGGCTAAGTGCTGCAGACCTCTCAGTCTTTTATAAGATTACAGGGGCCAGAATTAAATAGAAGCATGTGCAAAGGTTGAAGGGCCAGGGATGAGTCAGGCAGCACCAAGGTAATGCCACTGTCGCTCTGATGTTTATTGGGAGCAGCCCAGACAGAACCTTCCTCCCTCCCTCCAAACAACACAAACACACACACACAGATGTGCACAGACACATGCATTTCCCTGTATTGATTAGTTGAAAAAAGGGTTGAGGTCAGCAGGCATATGTCTAAATTCCTTTCTCTCTGTCTCTCACACTCCATTTGTCTCTGTCTGATTCAATACTCTCCTTCCCCCATCAGGGGGCCATGCTTCATCCATATATTTGCGACTCCCCTCCCCTGACCCGCTCTCACACTCTGTGCTTTCTTTGTGTCCGTCTCTTTGCCCTTCACTTGACATACATAAATCAATCAGTCAGTCCAATTTCATTCAGAGCAAAGCCTGATGGATTCGCTTCTGAGCCACCGTCCTGATAAAGTAACAGTATCCAGAGTGTAATTATCTTCTGAATTAGATGATGTGGTTATGTGGCCATGGATTTGATTTGGCTTCATTTTCAGTTATCACACACAAAGTGGAACAGCACAACACATACAAACAGATACAGAGCAGTCAGAAACACAAACATCTCACAGCTCAGACTCGGAAATGGGGTAAACACGGTTGTTTCTCATCCCGGATCTGATAGATTATTTCAGGTGCAGGAGATGAATATGGGACAAGAACTGAATACATTTTACACACGTGTTTGTTTATTTATACATAAATGCCACAACAATAAAACCACCTGACTAATACCATGCAGGCCCTCTGTGTGCCACCAAAACAGCTCTGGCCCATCAGAACATGGGCACAGGAGGGTGTCCTGTGGTGTCTGGCACCAGATCCTTTTGGTTGTTTGGGGTGAGGGTGGAATGGATCAGGCTTGTTTTGGAACATCTGGCACCTCAAGTCATAGCTGAGCAATTTTTGTATCGTGGTGGAGCTCATTGATGCCAAAATAACATCCACATGAACATAAGATCCCAAGGTTACCCATCAGAACATACATATATGATAACATTTTGTTGCTTATTAATATATTACCATTGTATTGTTTCAGATTTATCCTCACACAAAGCTGATTGTTCAGACAGGTAACACAACAGCAGGAAAATGTTTCCTGTTATGGACCAAACATTGAAGTCAAACTTTTTCCTACTTTGAAATAAACAGAATCCAGTGCATTTCCAGTAAATCTATTCACTGAGCAATGTTTGCGTTATTTGTTGTTAACAGTAGTTGCACATAAGCTTAAATTTAAGCTGTCTTTTCTTTTTAAATGCATAGTTCTTAGTGATTAAATACATTATACAGCGTGTCTCATTTTTATCTCTAGATACCAAAGCACTGAAAGGCCTTCCAATACCGACATAGTTGGAATAATTCAATCCATTTTTATTTGCTATATGCAGTTTATCCACAATTTGTTCCAATTTCAGATACTCTGATATTCTAATCACTGCCTATATATAACTATCGATGGGTTTTTGGTGAACTTTGGCGGAAAAAAAATTGCCAATCGTTCGTGTCAGCTTTACACACTCAATGGTGTGCAAAGCTGGTATAGGCAGAAGTTTTGAAAAAAAAGACCTTTCGAATCTCATACTTTTTCTTTTCGCTCTAAATTTTACACCGCAGACGGTGATGGATTTATGAATACGCTAGAAGGTCAAACTTTAAGGCACAATCTTATGACATTCTAGCTGTAAGCATACTGAATAGAGCAGTGCTTGCAGTGTAAGGGTAGCTGCAGTATGAACCAAAAGGAAAAAAAGAAAAATATGCGATTTGCAACACAGCCCATAATTTTATGAATTTAAGTGAAACCTTGGTATTGAACAAATCCTGTACCACAGAGTATTAATATGTTACACCTAATCCTTTTGTATCAGTTTGATCAACACTTCAAGGAGCATTAATAAAACAAATCCAGGCTTTCCACAATGCGTCAACAGTGGAGGTACAAGACTTGTAATTACTGCTACAATTGTAGACAAGGCAGAACATGGTATGTAGAAAATGATTTTCACAAATCCTGGAAACTGTGACAAATCTTGAGCTCTGTGGATTGAAGTCTCCCTCCCAAGTGACAGACCTGATTCTTCATGCACACACTGGAAATGAACTACACTAATCTGCATCTTTTAGCTTTGATTGTGTAGTTTTTGAACAGTGTTCAGACTTCTTACTGCTTTCAATATGTTTCAAATAACACAAAGGGGTTTATATAATGGCTCTTCCTTCGCAGTAACATCAATGAACAGACAAGCCATCCATGCCTGAATCTTCACGCTGATCAATAATCGCCAGACTCAATCAATCAATGTCCTCCAGCTTAACCCAGCTAACCACTCCGCCGCTGTTTCAGACCCAGCTGCATCAGCTCCAGGGCTGATTTGTCCTCCAGTGCCTCTGTCATTTGTCTTTAGATTTCCCTTCCATCCGATGGCTTCAGTCTTTTTTAAATGCCCTTTCCACGTGCCCTTAACCCCGTCAGTGATTATACTCATCTGTGCTCGTCACCGAGGGCACTATTAGTCCATACTCATTTGCACACACATTTCATTTGGCCCTCAGGGTGTGATGATCCCACATGTATCCAGAGTTGTTTAATCATGCTATTTTAAAAACTACAGAAACCCAGAAGTGATTTGTGTGGAAGGTAAATGAGGCTGATTTGCTCCCTTTATAACTTCTACTATGAAAATGTACTTTATTAAAAGAATCATGACAAATTGTATCATTTTTAATTGAGAAAATGTTTCATTAGTCATGCATTAAACTTTTTTTGTCATTTAATTTAGAGCTTCATAGATGCACAATACATCTCTGTCTCCTTTCTTGGGACTTTTTTTTTTTTAAACACTGTAAGTGTTTGTTCTTTTGATTTTTCATTTTCTCATATTGCTCTCAACGCTTCCCTCTACAGGCAATTCACATGTGCAGTGAACTGTGAAGGAAACAATTTGTACCCTCATTCTCGGATACATCCATGGCCATTTGCACACACAAGCACACATGCATAAAGACAAAAAGTCATTATTATGCATGAGCAGCCAGCGTCACGCACACGTCGATGTCATTACCATGCATTTAAAAACTGCTTGTCAGGGCTGGATTGGAGCCCATCATGGCTGCCAACGTGCAAAATGTGAAGTCCCAACTTTTTAAAGCAAAGGCACTGAATTATTATTACTCCGTCTATCAGAGACGGACAAGTTCTTTATGACAGTTATTTTCCACATTCATGGTCCTTTTCTATCTCTTCTTCCATTTACTTTTGCGTTTGTGACATTTGGCAGGCGTTCTCCGAATCAAAATGTTGCTCATTAAGACAGTGGCGTCAGACCAAATGAAGACGCTTTTTGCTGCAATTAAGTCATCCCAGTGATCGTCACAACATCTGTTCTTCTCTGTCTTTAACAACTTTTGAAGAAGTCACTGTAATTGGCAAGCTTATGATCATAGATGCATGCAATCACTGATCATCTTTTTAAAGTCCCTCCCCAGTCATGGCGCTGACTGCTTATTTTGCCCATGGGATTTCTTCCTGTATAGAAAAAACACTGTATAGGCACGTTAACAAGGTAAAAAAAAACCAAACTTATTTTGACTTTAAAAAATTCACACTTACATGTAGAGGATCAATAATCTCTAAAATCATTTTGTGGCCTGATGTGCTGATGAAAGGTTGCCAAGTTTATCTGCAAGGACAGAGCAGCTCCGATTAGTATTCTTTGTAAAAGGAAATTCGAAAGCTGAAAAAAGCAGAAAATCCGCAGCAAAAAGGGGCAGGAAGCAGAAGGCATTTTAGTGTCATATTAAGAGCAAATCAGCTTTCAGACTAGTTTTAAGTTTCTGTGATGGATTACAGTTTAATTATATAATCTCTGTGTGTAGTTGGGAAATAGGCTTAAGGTTTGGGATGATACAAAGGCAAGACAGGATATTTAGAAAATGATGCGAAGTGAGAAATTAGCATTTAACACCTTTGACTCATAAAAGATAGCATCCACTAGAATATTTTAGAGGGAAACTGAGACATGTTGGTGTGGATAATGAGGAGCTCCTGGCTCCTAGTCATGAATGTTTATATACAGTGTCATATGGAGTTGTGATTAGAAATTGGAGTGCAAAATATGTCACATGTTATTTAAATTCATATGATTCATTTGGCAGTGGAAGTCATGCACAGATAGTTTGGATGCTAATAGGGACCTGTGCATGTCACATAAAGAAGTCTCCATCAGCGCAGTATGAAGTGACAGGTTTAGAACATGTACTCAGCAATAGAAGAAGGCACAAAATGGCAGTGTGAAGATAATAAACAGCTACTTGCCTGCGGTGTGCATGAAGCTAAATGCGTGCGACATGTCTGCTTTTATATTTGTCACTCAGGAGCAGGGCCAAGTGTAGCACTGTAAAGGGCTGCACTCATAGAGCTGGAGGTGCATCTAGTAACTACTGTTTATGGTAGAACTTACTGTGGAACCATTCCTTATGACTGTTGTTCCCATACAGGTGAATTTCAACACAACATCCACCATGTAAAAATAACTCCTTCTGGGCAGCCAGAAAATGATTGTGCTGATTTTGTAGCAATTCAGAGATTTTGTATTATTGATTCTTATAAGGGGCTGCACAGTGGCGTAGTGGTTAGCACTTTCGCCTTGCAGCGAGAAGATCCCTGGTTCGCGTCCCGGCTTTCCCGGGATCTTTCTGCATGGAGTTTGCATGTTCTCCCTGTGCATGCGTGGGTTTTCTCCGGGTACTCCGGCTTCCTCCCACAGTCCAAAAATATGCTGAGGTTAATTGATTATTCTAAATTGCCCGTAGGTGTGAATGTGTGAGTGCTTGTTTGTCTTTGTATGTAGCCCTGCGACAGACTGGTGACCTGTCTAGGGTGTCCCCTGCCTTCGCCTGAGTCAGCTGGGATAGACTCCAGCACCCCCCGTGACCCTAGTGAGGATTAAGCGGTGTATAGATAATGGATGGATGGATGGATGATTCTTATAAGTGAATACAGAATGTGTTTGTACCAGTTTTATTAGTTAAAGTGCTTATGATTTAGGTTTAGCTATGGATTTAGTTAAAGCTTTTGTACAGACTCTTAAACGCTGTACGGATGAAACCTACTTTGATGAGTTCAGGAAACAAACTGCTGAACGAAGCGACACTGACCTGCATCCAAAAGAAAGAAGCTAAAGTCTGGATGGACATCATGTGAAGTTTTAACTAGGTGGGTGCTTTGAGCAGAACAAGGACAATTTTAACATAAGAGTCTTATGTGTATGTATCTTATGTAAAAAGGTTTTTAATAAGTTGAGAGCAACATTAAAAGCTTATTGTCCTTTGTGGGAATTCTCATGTTATTCTACATAATCCTCATAAAATAACTTTCAAAAAAATAAATAATAAAACAAAGTTTGCTCAATGGGGATCCATGGAATCTTTGGATTTGTAGGGATTTTGTGTTTATTTGTAGGGTCAAATTTTTTAGTTCATCAAGTGTTCTACATACTTAATAATGCTGTGGAGCCTTGGTTATATTATTTACATTAGTTAGGTTGGGTTTTGTAGTTCATAATATTGTAAGGTCTTAGCTATAGTATTACATTAGTTAGTTTAATCTCTATAAATATTTAACATAATAGAGTCTCAGCATAAATATGTCCTTGTGGGTAAAATAGTATTACATATATATGTATGTAGGATTGCAATCCGTAATACGTAAAGTACTCTGGTAAAATTACATAATGTGTGTCTTCACGACAGTATTTACACTTGCTGGGCTGCTTTCGTAACACCAGTCATAATCCATGTCTTAGTATATTGCATGCTTATGATTGTATTTCATTTGTTAATTTGTGCTTTATAACTTTGTTTTCAAAAAAGTGCTATACAAATAAAGTAATATTTAAATAACAATTGTAATAATAACTATTATTATTATTATTATTATTGTTATTAGTTAATTATTAGTAGTTAATTATTTTTTATAAAATTTTTCATTTTAATAAATATTATGATTATTATTGCTATTAAATAATATAATAATATTATTGAATAATATACAATATATCATCATGATTACTTTAATAATAATGATGATAATATTAATAATAATAGAGTAATATATTACCAAAATAATAATAATAATAATAATAGCAAATAGTCGTTTTGCCTGCATAACCAAATAATTACAGTTGAGTGACCAAAAATAATTTGCAATGATTTGCCAGAAAAAAGAAAAGTTGCTGACCGCCCCTGTGAACACATATGTAGTCACCAGACTGAAACACTGAGTTGTACAGATGGATCTACTCTACAGTAACGTGTTGTCCTCCTCCTCAGCAGGTGGCGGAATGCAGCGGCTGGTTTGTGGCAGAAACACACGAAGAAGACGCAGAAGCGGAAGAGACGTGGCACATAAACACAGAGAAGAAGGTTCACTGATGACAAGCTTCTGGAGCCGCCTTCCATGTGAATTTAACAAGGAAGCTTAAATGACAGCTGCTAAACGTTACCTAAAGCCAACGGGATTTCTTTAATGTCTGAGTGACAGGTAACGTAAATATCCACAGTCTCTGGTGGAACTTCTCCAACTCCAGCAGCTAAGCTAGCTTAGCTCGCTAACGTTACCTGTCCTGATAACTTCCAGCTAAGCTAGCAGCTAGCTAATGTTAGCTCAGATAAATGTTGGAATTAAGACGTCAGGAGGTGTTGTCCCTGACAGGATGTGATAGTTGGTGTTAAACATGGCGTGGTCGCTGAGGAACTGACTCAGGACCTCTCGAAATGTTCTCGATAACTTATGTCAAGTTAGCACGAATCATAGCATTAGTGGGACAGCAATTACTGTTAAAGTACAAATCACGTCTATAGATAAAATGGACAGCAGCTGGAGTTGTGGGACATTGATGACCAGCTTATACTTAAACTACATGGCATAACTGAAGGTGGCCATGATTTGAAATTCCCGTTTTTAGAATTCGCTTGTATTGGTTTCGTTTGGGAATGTTTATCTAATATTTGTGACATGACAGTAGGTGATAAACACATACGAAAAAGCCTCATTGAGGTAGAATAAACGCCTCAGAGAATGTAATTTAAGAATAATGGGCTTCTAAGCTCAGGGACACATAAATTAATACAATGCTGACTAAAATTCCTGGAGATACTAACATAACGAGTAGGCACTGTGGCTAAAACATTGTAGATGTGTTTTCTGTGTGAAATACTGCGGTATATCAAGATCAAATAAAATCTGTCATGTCGCGGTTAATGGACAAAATAACCACACAGAAATTTCTATGTTTAACTAAACCAGCAAATTATAAACACTATCTGTGAGGTAGTGTGATGAGCATAATTATCCACAATAACAAAGGATAATCAAAAATATTATTGACATATATAAATCTTGGTTTAAATAGTGTCTCTAATATCATCACGATATGTGATGCCATAAGCCCCTCCTTCCTGTTAATCTGATGCCATTTAAAAGTGTAAGCTCCAATTGTGAATGAACACTTTTTTGTTAAAGATGTGTTGACAATCTTTCCAGGTTGGACATAATAACATTTCACTTTCAACACAGCTCAAGTGTAAACTGCATGCTGTCTTATTAGACAAAGGCACTACAAGCAAAAGACACAGTTTGTTCTCCATTCATTTTGTTTTTACAATTTTACATCTATTACAAACTGAAATGTCCATACAACAATACATACAATAAAACTTCACAGTGAATAAGACTCACCAATTATAAATATAATCAGAATTTTAACAAAATGTTCACAGTGGCTGAAATTCAGTTCAGCTTTCAGTTGTTTGTAGGAGCTTACCCTCCGAGTTTATTAAATACCTGCAGCATCACATAAGCATCTCCAAAGTGAGAGAGCTGGGCGTGTTTATGCACATGGAAGAACAGCAGTAACTGCATTCACTACACATAATTATAAATAATACTCAACATGAAGACAGGATCAATCAGGATCTAATGGCGAGTCACACTGTTTACTTTGCTTGACCACAGACAGGTGAGCTGTCACACGGAATCACAGGAAATCATAAATATACAAGACTATCTTTTATTTCTATAGTTTGATAGGCTGCCATTAGTTTAGATTTAGTTTTTCTTTGTTATTGCATTATTATGGATTATCTATCACTCCAAACTTGCGCATATGACAAATGTCTTTTTCATATCATGGCTTTCTCTGTGACTGTGGTTTTGTTATTATTAGGCAGTGAAGGACATTAACATAAAAGTGATCTATGTCTGAATGGCCGTTGCTGTCACTTTGACAGACTGGTGAAGCAGCATTGCTACGTCTTTTGTATCTGTAAAGGGCAAATTTTAAACCATACATACTTACTGTATAAATTTGGAGTTATTTCTATATCCACATGGCAAATATTATCTTGAACCCAACACACATTGTACAAACACCCTGAGGTTCAAACCTCTCCAGTGACTTTTTATTCAAAATGTAAGGTAGCAAGGCACTTCGCTACACTCATAGTGGGTACAAGTTATCATCCAGTGTGTCTGGGGAAATTTCAGGCTTTTAGGAAAAGGGAAAGCGATAAAGTTATAAGTAGCCTCAGGATAAATGGATTCAACACAAACCTTTTAATGTCCCATGTTTTTGGTGGCAAATGAAGATACATTCTTTTCACTTCCAGCTTCTACTCGTAGTAAACAAAGGACATTTCATTTTTTACATTAAAATGCTGAGAATCGGGGTCCTCAGTTTGAGGACATGTTGTTGTATACATCCAAAACAAACCTGCATTTGTTTGTTTATTGTCAACACAGCGCAGGTGGCTATGGGTCTCTGCAAGTGTCCGAAGAGAAAGGTGACCAATTTATTCTGCTTCGAACATCGCGTGAATGTGTGCGAGCATTGCCTCGTCTCCAACCACAACAAGGTCAGTGGGTGAACAATTACCACATGATGTTTGTTTGTACAAAACATTGCATCACATTAACATTCTGTGTTTCTACTTGCTGCCCTTCAGTGTATCGTGCAGTCATATCTGCAATGGCTTCAGGACAGCGATTACAACCCCAACTGTGCTCTCTGCAACACTCCACTGACTGCACAAGACACTGTCAGACTGGTCTGCTATGGTAAGATTGTCAATTTTCTTTTTGTTTTATTGCAGAGTCATTGAGAGTACATCCTCGCCTGTGTCAAGCAGTGGTGTTAAAAGGAACAGTGTGGAGTGCAGCAAGCATGTTTTCCATTTACTAACAATTGTGTTCAGAATATATTTTGCTTGTTGTGCTCACAGCATAGAAAAATGGTTGCACTCCTTTTGCTATAGTGTGAAACTGGGTCTCTCCTTCCACAGATGTGTTTCACTGGTCATGTCTTAATACCTTGGCAACACGGCTGCCCCTCCATACGGCCCCAGCAGGATACCAGTGCCCCACCTGTCAGGGTCCAGTGTTCCCCCCTTCCAACCTGGCCAGCCCGATTGCTGATGTGCTGAAGGAGCAGCTGTCATCTGTTAATTGGGCGAGGGCTGGTTTAGGGCTGCCACTGGTAAGGCACTATTGTGGTGAAATACCTTATTTGGTGATCTAATCATGTAGAAAGAAAAAGCACATTCCTTATGTCAATTTTCTGATTGTATTTAAAAGCAAATTTATTGATGTAATGCTCTAAAGTAATTTTTCAAAATGTGACATCTGACAGATTGAAGAGCCCATCGGAGTCCATGAGGCGTCCACAGCTAATGATGTCACTGATTACACAGACTGGTCAACCTTTGATGGTGAGCCTTGATCTTTATATTTTTATCAAATTGCAAAATATAGCAGTTTAATAGGGACTGTTTGTTGGCTGTTTTCCAATATCATGCAGCCCTATTGTGGAAACACCAACATTACAATATCTTGTTGTTTTTCTGCTGTAATTTTGTGAAATACAAAATTGCTCGGTAAATATAGCATGTGTATAACTACAAGATGCCATCTGTGGCCAAAGCACTGCAGTCTGGTCCACTTGTTCAGGGCTGCAGCGTTCATCCTGTTCACCGCAATGACTGTTTTTATATAGACTTGACGTCTCTCATCGCAGCTTCTCTTATCTCCGTTGGGATGTTCTCACTTTATGATCACTCGTGCTCCATCTGGACCACTGCTCTGATCTAGCTGCATGATATTTCATTTGGGACAGCTTTGTTTCAAGTTATGCCCTTCATTATTCAAACAGTTATGGGATGGCAGTCTGAGAAAAATAGACGCGTGCCGGTTTTACATACAGCTTGTCTAGTACCAGATTTTATTTTTAAAGCCCTTTGTAGTTACTGTGTTAATTGTTACCAAGTCTTTATGAGATGAGAAGTTATTATAATACTGATTTCTCTCTGTCTTTTCGAACCTTTCTCATGTGGTGTAACACTGACTGATAGGGTTGAATGAATTGGAGAACATATCTAATTGTGATTTTTTCCGACAGATATTGTGATTTGTCAAGCTTCAGTTCAACATTGACTGTGTAGTATATTAAAAAGATATGATGGAGCATTTATAGCTGAGATACCATCAAAAGCATGTCTGTCACACAAAGAGGATAAATTTGTGAAACCATTGACACTTACGTTTAAATCCTGGGTCATATATGCTACAAAATATGCAAGGTGTCACTGTTAAATAATAAGAGTGGGCTTAGGTAAATAAGTAAGTAAAATTTATATATATATATATGTAGCACCTTTCACAGATACAAAATCACAAAGTACTTTACAACAATAATAAAACAAGGATAAAAACAAAAACAATGATCAAGATACTAAATTGTTAAAACATGGGAGCAACAGCTAAAATACAGTTCATCAGAAACAATAAATAAAATAAAATAAAGAGGCTACATGTCAACCAAAAGCTTGTCTGAATAAAAATGTTTTTAGCTGCCTCATAAAAGCGTCACAGGAATCGACCGATCTCAGCTGTAGAGGAAGAGCATTCCACAGCTTTGGTGCAAGAGCTTAGAAAGCACAGTCACCACGGGTTTTATACTTGGTTAGAGGGACAACAAATAATTTTTGTTTATAGCGGAGTGTTTGGTCACGCAAAGCCTTTAAAGTTAGAACCAGTATTTTAAAATGAACACGAGAATTTATCGGGAGCCAGTGAAGAGAGGACAGGACTGGGATGATGTGGGATCTCTGGTTAGTTCCTGTTAAAAGACGAGCAGCTGCATTTTGGACTATCTGAAGGCGGTGAAGAGAGGACTGATTTAAACAGGTAAAAAGGGCATGAGAGTATTCTAAACAAGATGAAATAAAAACGTTCCATCTTGGATACCATGGATTTTAAAATCACACCTAGATTTCTAACGTAAGGCTTAACAAAGTCTCTTAATGGTCCAATATGCTGCTTAATGGATACTATCCATTTGTCAGGGGCAAATAGAAGTGCTCTGTCAGTTGAACCACAGTGTGCATGCCTAAACTGCATAGTATACGTTGACCAATGGGCAGCATAAACAACCTCTGAGAGTTTCAATCCACTCAAATTAAATAAAATTGAATTACAGTGTTGCTCTCAGGCCGTTAACCTCATTTGCTCTAGGGGTGCCTTATTGGGGCTGACCCTGCACTCTGACCTCAGCTTCCTAACGAGACAGTTTCCCCTGTGGGATCAATAGAATGTATCAAATGCAAAAGAAAATTAAAGTGTTAGTTTAAAATTCCTTTTTCCAATGTAATCAATTAATTGTTCAGCCAAACTGGCAAAGACATCCACGATAGTTTTTGACTTTGGATGGCATTCACATCTGGCTTTGCATTCATCATAAAGAGCTTCGTGGTGCTAATTTAAATAGTCAAATTAGTCATGTTGCCTCATGTGGTAACAACAAGACCCTTCTGACAAAGTCACTGTTTTTGTCAACACCCTTTCTATAGCCCAAATAATTCATGACATTGTGTTTCTTTTGCAATCAAATCATCCTTTGGATTGTGTCTCTCCAATTTCTCGCTTATTTCGCAAATGTAGCGCATGTCTACAAACTCTGTGTCGTCTAAATGAGGTTTTTAAAAATATATATTAAAAAAATTGGGTATCTAAGAACCTCTGAATAAGAGTAAATAATGTTCTCTCAGTAGATTGGTCGAGGAAAATGAGAACTGTGTGAGTTTTCTTTTTGTGTCAAGCAACAAAAAAGTTACAGCATGATGTGTTTGACTTAATTTACCTTACTTCCCATCACACTCCCTGCAGTGTGACTAGTCGCTTGCACAAATCGCAGTCTTTGCTGAGACGATATATTGCTCTGCAGTATTACGCCAAATTAGTGGTTAAATCTATGATGTGCAGCATGATCAGATAATCAAACCGTCTTTTTCATTTCCACAGCACAAGAACAAAGTAACATATACCCCAGCCACTCTTACAATACCAGCCTCAGCCCACCACCTAATTCTGTCTCAGCTCCAGCACAAGAAGACCTTGGAGGTCCACATAAAAATGGGGATCCAAATAAGCAGGAGCACTCTGTGATCAACTTCACCACTGCCACCACCTGCGACACTATCACGATACACACAGGTATAGTTACAGAACAAAAGCCCTGGATGTGGTCCCTCCATGTACTTTTATAGTTACACTTTTGTTTCTCCTTAGGTGGCCTAAAACATTCCAAACGAAATTGGAGGTTTGTATTTTGTACATGCTGAACCCATTTGACATATTAAACGTTTGTTGTTCTGCAGCATCATCACCACGAAAGATCTACGACACACGAGACATCGCCCACAGCTCGGTCACACAGATTGACTTTGATGATGACAAGTACCGGCGGCGACCAGCGTTGAGTTGGTTTGCTCAGATTCTCAAGTTAGTATTATGACACTATGTTATGGAATGGAGTCATTTTTTATTGCTTTGACTTTAGAAATAAATTAATAAGTGCATGTTTTTGGATTATTTTTTTAAAGTTTGTTTGTTAATCATTTCAGGAACCGCACAGGTGGAAAGCGGACATCCCTGTCCTGGAAACAGCGGGTCTTCATGCTTCTCTTGGTCGGAGTTCTGGGATTCTTCACGTTGATAATCATCATGGCTAAACTTGGACGTGCCTCGGCCGGCTCAGACCCTAATTTAGATCCTCTTCTTAACCCCAACATCCGTGTGGGGAAAAACTGATAACAAGCAATGATCCCTTCTTTTTCCTTGAGTGTTCCATAACATAAGCCTGTGTAGACGAGCTGAAATGGGACTCTCCAGTACAGGGTTGGCCCAGCAGAGGGAGCGGTTTACCCAACTTGAAGAGGCTGTTGTTAGAGTGGAGGCAGGCCCTGGTTCCATTTATTTACTTCAGGCTGTAGGAACACAACAGGGCCCTTCACAACATTTATACATCCCACAACATTCAGGAGCTTTCCTGTTACTCAAGCAAAGCAACACACAAACTCAAAAGGTGACCAAGGCTTGGTGCATATAGACAAAGGATCCAGTAAGTGTTGCTTTGATGAACAGGGGCACTATCTATATTTGCAATTCCAGCTAACATTTGCCAGTGATCTTTGTTAGTTGATATTTTTCTCAAGTTGACTAGAAACTAAATAAACACTGTTGATGTTGGAAGAACATCTTATGCTGGCAGAAATGTCAGAATGTATATAGTCAGCGGCAAAGCGTTTACAGTTATATACTGATTCCAGTTGATGAATTTGTTTGAGTGACTTCTTCTTAACATTTCTCCCTCAGAGAAGATATGACCCTCAGAACTGGAATCAGATACCCCACACATACTACACAACTATTTATGAGTGTCTGCATTACTTCTAAAACTGAGTGCTTTGCTTTTAGATTTGCCATACATACTGTATGTTCATTTTCCTGAGGTTTTTGACTGTCCATTAAATGGGAATACTGCAGAAATGTAATATTTTAATGTTTTTTATTGTGACCATTTTCTTCTGCTGTGACCTGCAAAATCGTGAGTGAATCACTCATGAAGTGTCAGATGTGCAGCTTCAACGAAAATATGTTAAAATGCATTATTTAAAAAAGAAGCATGTACATTATAGTGTCGTAGAGGCAGGTGCTCAAACAGACCAATGATTATAAGACGATGTGTTTGGCGCTTGATGCTCACGCTGCATCCTTTTCAGAGCAATATTTGTTCTTAAGTGACAACATTTACTGATCTAAAATAAAAAAAACTGGAGGCGTGGCAGCAAATAGCCACTACTGTATTCACCTACTATGAGTAAAATGTTCCCATTCTTCATACAACCATAAAGTTTTACACGTTTTTGCAGTTTATGGTTGTGAATATTTTCAGGAATCAGTGTTTTTGATTTTCAGAAAACACCTTGAGGTGGCCATGGGGACTACTTTACTTTCCACAACAACCAAATATGTTTTGAAGGTCAGTGACTACAATGATGCAACATCGTAAACTGTCCAGATAAACAGTTAATGGTGAATTGAGATATATTGTAAGAAAGAAATCCAAATATGCAAGAACCAAGGCTGTACTCTTGCTGCTTTTTCTGTCATCGACTAGTTCATCCAAAATTTGCTGATGTCTCCTTTGGTATTCCCAGCATGGTTGGGAGACAGCATTAACCCAAACCTACATGGCTCTGAGTGGAATGTAGTCTGCAGCTAGCGGATATGGTTTTAGGAGATACGATGCAAAATACATAATCTGCTTAGGGTAAAAAGTAACTGAAAATATTCAGGCCTCCACAATGTGCAGGTGCACCGAGTTTTATGCTTTTATAAACAAGTGAACCATAGCACCTAAAATTTGGCACAAATCAGTTGGACCTTAATGCAATTTGTAACTGGTTTCAAAGGATCTCAGGTAGAAAGGTTTTATGTTGGTGCATTAATTTCAGATCATGTGTGAATAGTTACCATGTTCATGTGTATATGAATATATACACATGAACATAGATATACATTCTTTGGCTTGAAGTACAATGAATTTAACCCTTAGATGCACAAGTGATTGGACTCTACATCCTTCCATAAGTGAGTCTAAAATGACCCATGTAAAATCAATGTGTTTTTATGCCATTTTTGTCATTTTGGTTAAGATTAATAATTTGTATAATTGTTTGTATTATATTTTGGTCCACACAAGAATGATTTCATGTTTGAAATATGTTTGTTTTTCACTTTATCAAACATTTTCAACATCTTGATAATTGAAAAAGAAGATTACACAGAACAGCAATAGAAGAATGTCAATATCCATTTTGTTGACATCTTTCCACTCAGCTGTTGCTGCTCTCCGTCCCTCCAAGTTTGTGCACTTCATCACCTCTTGTATCATATTACCAGTGATAAAGAACTTGGGGTAGTAATACTAACATCACAATTTCTTTAAAAGTACAAAAGGTAGCTTAAAAATTTTAAAGGAGTGATATCAAAAGCATGCTTTTTGAGGAATTGCTGTAAAATGACATGAAAAAAACTTTTCATTGCAAAGATATTGGAAGAAAACAACCTCACCGGGTCATTTTTTACCCCCTTATGCATCTAAGGGTTAATAAAGACAAATTTGTTGTCCAGTTCTTATTTTATAAAAGAGCAATTGCCATTCAAGTTAAACCTAATCCAAATGTATTTTTACATTTTCATATTCAAGTGTCACCAGCATTACAATAAAATAGTTTGTACATTTATTTAGCTTTTTTAAAAACCATTTATGTATTTAACCTCACTGAGATTAGAGATCTCTTTTACAAGGGAGACCCGGATATAATATTGTCTAATGCTGGATGATGCACAAACTGAGTTGAATGGACTTGAAACAGAGAAAAGTATCTAACCCCTGATCCTAGCTTGGAGGACAAGCTGTATATCACATAGTCCAACCTTGTGCTGAACAATGTGTGCTTGTACACAAACTGCAAACAGACCTGCCTGTTAGACAAACCCGATGAATGGACTTAGTGTGATGCTCAGCCAGGACTCTGCTCTGAAAATATTTTGCCCTTGACTCCCCCTAGTGATGCATCCAGCTCAGCCCGGGACCTCCCACTAATGTCCTGTAGAGGTCAGTGAGCTCAGTGAATCAACGGAGAGGAGGGTCACATCTGCGGACTGTGATTCTACACTAGATGTTTATAATGCAGTTTACTTTCTTTAATAAGATAATTAATTCAGAATTTGGAACTTAAGAGCCAAAATGATGTTTTACTAATTGGTTGCTAACTCTTAATCTGATATTGTCATTTTCATTCTATCGCAAATACTATCTTGTTGCATTTTGCTCAGTATCCTTTAAATTTGGGATTTGTCTTTATATTTTCATTGTATTTTATTGGATTACTGTCTAATCCATTGTCTCTTGCTTTGTGTTTTCTGCCCTCTCTTTGTAATATAGCACAATGGTTTTGTGGCATATGGACAGCAGACATTTGAAACCTCACAGGTCAGTGAAATAGGAGCATCATCTCACCTCAAAGCCTGTATTACTAACCAAAATATAAGCCACCAACTAAAATCAGGCCTAAATTGGCCTAAGACTCTGTGAGTGGCCTTAAAGCCTCTCTCAGGTAATTGATTAAACCCCTAAAACTCATCTCTGTTGCATATTTATAAATTTTTCCCATGATAATAATCCCTCCCTTCCAATGTTCCCTTCTAATTTTTCATGAGTGTGAGCAAACACACAAACTCCCTGAGCGTCCCTTGGACCACTGTGAGCAACATCAGATGTGTGCACTGTGGTCACACCAGCATCACATCCATTCAAGTTACATGGTTCATTAAAAGAATCAAATTACAGCATTTACATTTCTGTTAAAACACTTTGTCAGCAGGAGCCAGTTGAAGGCTGCAGTGATTTTAGTGACACTACAATGTATAAGAGTGAAGTTATTGAATATTTGTCTCTCTTTACTGTTGCAGTGGTTTTGCAAATTGCAGACGGACCCTGTTCACTCCATAGACACCAATGTTATTCCTGTAGCTTGAAAGACAGCTACTTTTGATAAAACTGGGCTTGTAGCACATTGTCTGCCTTGCAACAATGGGAAAGAGGCACCGTTTATGTTTTGACAACCTATATCTAATGAGTTATTGATGCTGGAAGCCCGGATCTGTGAATATCTTTCCAACTTTACTGAACTTGAGGCCACTACCACCTAAGGAGTGATATATTTAATTTTGAAAAAAGCATTTAGCCATACTTAAAGCTTTAAGTGCTTTATTAACACGGAACTAAAAATTTTGTATTGTTTTATTATCACAGGTTCTGTCTGAAAAGAGGTGGCATCATTTTAAACCGTGAAATCAAACTAGCAAAATGTAATGACCAACCAGTGAGTAATACTGGCTTCTGCAAAAACATAAATAACTTTTTTAAAAATCTAAATCTTATCTTAACACAGTTAATGTATTAACTTATTTTTGTGTGTATGCATGTATTTATTGATTTATTTAGTACTGTTAACATATCAGAGTTCTGAGTGAATTTTTCTTAAGATAGGCAAAGGCCATTTATTGATTACATATAGGCTCTTAAATGTTCATTAAAAACTAAAAAGCACTTTTAAAAAAAACAACTTAGGCATTTATTGAGTCACTAAAATACTGTAGAGTACAGACCACATCAGCATGATTATAAGCATCCTCTGGTAAATTAACAACCAGATACTGATGTCTCTCACCATATGGACTTCAGGAGATGACTGGGGGATGATAAACTGTGACCTACTGGTTGGGTTCTCTCTGTTCTCATGTTTCTTACATGTTTGTCCCCTGACAGCCGGGTCCTAATGTTTTTTGAGCAACACACCATACTATGACGTTTTTACAATGATGGTTCTACTATGGAACCAGTTTGACATGTTCAGGCGTTCTTGGTGTGAAAACTCAGAGATTTCAGGTATCAGAAGGTGGTTTTCAACTTTCTTTATTAACTTTCTGCTTCAACTTTAAACTAAATTTCCTTCACTAACCCAGCCCTCTGGACTTCCAGTAAGCTGTGTTCCTATTGGCTGTCCAGGTGGCTGTGTTCCTATTGGCTGTCCAGGTGGCTGCTTGGTGTTATTAGGAACACCTGAGCAGCTCAGTGTCTTCCTGCTTTATTTAGCTGCAGACAAACATTTCCTCTGCTTCTCTTCACCAGTGAACTGGGTTTGGTTCCATTGCTTTAGTTTGTTTTTTAGGCGTTGGCTTGCAGCTTCCAGCAGTAAAATTGTCTTTAATGTGTTTCTTGGTGTGTTTTAGGGCTTTGTACTGGATAGCTGTCTTGGTAAATGAGGTTCTTTAGCCACAGTTAGCACATGGTGCTAATGTGTGCAGTGATTAGTGGATTTGGTACAGCTGAGTTGTGTCTTTATCTTGGCTGTAGTGAGTCTTTAGAGGTTTTTGGTCAGACACATTCTGTATTCTTGTTTGAGAACCAACGTTGGTTGTCCAGAAGGTAAGAGTTCCTGTCCTGATTCTCTGTTCTCAGAGGTTCTCTGGTAGACTGCAGGAGACTTTAGCGTTTGGGTTGTGCTAGTTTGGTTTTTGTACGGTTTCATTTGGACGACTATCTTGAGGCCCCTCCATGTGGTTTAGTGAGGTTTTCTGTAACAGTTCTACAAAGCAACCTGCAGCAGAAGAGACTTTGAGAGTTTTTAGGAAGTTCTGGAGACCAGACTTTAGAGCAGCAGAAACATTTGTCAGCAGTTTGAGCAGGAGAAGGTGAGCTTCAGAGTAGAAATGAGACAGAAACCTTCTTGACCCGTGTGGTGAGGTCCTGTATCAAGAGTTTGAGCAGGTTGTGAAGAGTCTGTAGTTCTTTGGTCTGAAAGCACAAGAAGAGTCGACTCATTAAAGGAGAAAACAGGAGATATTGTTGGTTCTTCTGTCATTCTGCAGTTTCCTTAGACTGAATATCAAGTTTATATTATAAATGATTTCCCATGTGAGCCCAAGAAGACTTCAATAAACTCCCTCTATCCCCTGGACACAATATATTTTATTACCATGTTAAATGTTTTTTTTGTTTGTTTGTTTGTTTTATGTTTTTGAGTTTTAATCATAGTTTTTCTCTTTGCTTGTTTAGTTTTGTCATGTGTGAAAGGTGCTAAACAAATAAAGTTGAATTGATAAACTGAATAATTGACTAACTCATGATTGTGACAACAGAAGTATTTTCATTGTGATTTAAGGGTTTATTTCATTTTTAAGGTTGGGGTGAAAATCTTGACAGAAAAAGAAGATTAAAGAAATAAACTACATAACAAAAAGCAATTAAATCAAACAAAAAAAATTAATACAATAAAACTTTTAAAAAGTTTTATTATTAAAAAGATTTAAGAAATTTAAGATGTAATTTTCTAATTAAACATTTTTTTATTAAATGTTTTGTCTTTTTAAAGGTTTAATAATCTAATTAAATGTTTTGCATTTTTTTAAATGTTTAATATTCTTGTTTAATTTTATTTTTTAAATGTTTAATTATGGAAAATATTTTATCTGTAATTTTTAATATTTGTATTTTAAAAATTGTGTTTAATTTCATAATGACATGTATTGTATCATGTTGAATGATCTAATTCAATATTTTGTCTGTTTAATAGAGTTAAACATTAAATACAATTAAATTATTTATACATATACCACCTTTTAATGTTTAGTTTTCTTTTTAAATGCTTCATTGTATTTTCTGTTTAATTCCTATTTGAAGTTTTATTGTCTTTAAGATGTAATTTTCTAATTAAACATTAAATTTTTTAATTAAATGTTTTGTCTTTTTAAGGGTTTAATAATCTAATTAAAAGTTTTGCATTTTTTAAAATGTTTAATATTTTTTAATTTTATTTTTTAAATGTTTAATTATGGAAAATATTTTATCTATAATTTTTAATATTTGTATTTTAAAAATTTTGTTTAATTTCATAATGACATGTATTGTATGTTGCTGAATTATCTAATTCAATATTTTGTCTGTTTAATAGAGTTAAACATTAAATACAATTAAATTATTTATACATATACCACCTTTTAATGTTTAGTTTTCTTTTTAAATGCTTCATTGTATTTTCTGTTTAATTCCTATTTGAAGTTTTATTGTCTTTAAGATGTAATTTTCTAATTAAACATTTAATTATTTAATTAAATGTTTTGTCTTTTTAAGGGTTTAATAATCTGATTAAATGTTTTGCATTTTTTCAAAGGTTTAACATTCTTCTTGTTGAATTGTATTTTTTAAATGTTTAATGATGGAAAATACTTCATCTGTAATTTCTAATATTTGTATTTTAAAAATTTTGTTTAATTTCATATTGACATGTATTGTATCGTGTTGAATGATCTCATTCCATATTTTGTCTGTTTAATAGAATTTAATGTAATTTAATGTTTCACTCTGTTAAACAGACAAAATATGGAATGAGATCATTCAACACGATACAATACATGTCAATATGAAATTAAACAAAATTTTTAAAATACAAATATTAGAAATTACAGATGAAGTATTTTCCATCATTAAACATTTAAAAAATACAATTCAACAAGAAGAATGTTAAACCTTTGAAAAAATGCAAAACATTTAATCAGATTATTAAACCCTTAAAAAGATAAAACATGGGTGCCCATATAGCTCAATGGGTTAAGCGGGTGACCCATGTACAAGGACTGGTCCCTGATGCAGTGTCCTGGGTTCGAGTCCCGCTAGTGGCCCTTTGCTGCAAGTCTTCCCCCGATTCTTCTCCCCTGTTTTGTATCTGTGTCTCACTACACCTATCCAATAAGAAGACAAAACATTTAATTAAAAAATTAATGTTTAATTTGAAAATTATATCTAAAAGACAATAAAAGTTCAAATAGGAATTACACAGAAAATACAATGAAGGATTTAAAAAGAAAATTAAACATTAAAAGGTGGTAAAACATTTAAAAAGAAAAACCTTAAAGATTTAATCGAAACATTAACGGACTGTCTGAAGGTTCAAACTAACAGAGAACTGCTCAAGAACTTTTAAGATTTCAGTCCTCAGACTGTGTGAAGGTTCAAACTAACAGAGAAGTTCTACTCATTCATATCTAAGAGAACAACAGTGGCTACACATAAGGACGTCTGACGTTGATTAGCTGCGTAAATACCATTATATGCAGTCTATGGTAAATACGTATGTGAATCGCATCATTGGCTGCAGCAGCCAGTCACCGGTAACTCACTGACTCACACTGAAAAATAGAACAGAATGAATTGTTACGTGTTTATTTTATTTACAATTTAGGTTGGATTTTTTTTTTTGTGCGCAGCGCAGATTTTCTGTGCGCGGAGACCGTGTCAGCAGTACGCAATTGCGCACGCGCGCAGCTTAGAGGGAACAGTGCTCCCTTCCTAAGTTGGCTTTGACGGACCTCTGCCTGAGTTTCAAACAGAAATTCTCTGACTGTTGTTTACTCCAGAACATGCAGATCTATGAAGTCCCATCACTATTTGTACCCACCCTTCTGTTACTTGCTGCAGTTCAAGCACACCAGCTCACCAACATTTCTGCTCAGACACTGTGAAACAGCTTGAGGCTACATAAAGGCAAGTTGGAAAACTGGAGTAAATCCGATTTTCAAACCAGAAATGGAAGTCGTGTTTTTGAAACTATCATCAGTACACTCTTGTGTAAAAGGTGGAAATGATCAGCCATGGTGTTGACTGCTTATTTCATTCATAATATGTACAGCATGTATGAACACAACATGTGGACATGTTAACTAGTAAAATTATTGATTTATCACTGGAGGGAGTCTTTAACAGATGCTCTAGTTCAGGGGGGTCAAACATGCGGTCCGCGGGCCAAACTGGCCCGCCAGAGCGTCCAGTCCAGCCCGCGGGACGACTTTGTAAAGTGTAAAAATTACAGAGAAAACATTAACTGCAAATTGTAAATTTATAAAACCACAAAATTAAAAATAATTTCAAGACCTTGACAAGTTTTTTTGATCACTGTTATGATCCTGTTCTAGCCACAGTCCTTCTTTCTCTTTCCCCCTCTTTTCTTCCTTCTCCCTTCTTCTTCCTGTCTTTGTCATCTGTCTCTTTTGTATTTCTCTCCTTCATTCTCCCTCTTGGTCTCCTTCTTCCTCTGTCTGTTTTATCTGTCTCCCTCTGTCTGCACCTGTTGATCTCTATCTTTCTGTCTGTCTCACTCACCTGCCTGCTCTCCTGATTAGTTATGTGAATCACCTGCACTGATCAGGCCATGGACCTCACCTGTCTGCAATTACACCTCCACTGTTTAAATCCTGTTCATTCACTCACTCCCTGCTGGATCATTGACTCACATGGACTCTGCTTTTCCACTTTTGGACTTTGTTTTCCCCTCCCCTGGATTACCCCACATGGGCTCTGATATTTTCCCGGATTCTCTCCAGCCTTACTTCGGTCTCCAGCCTGTTGTTCTATCTCATCTCCGTCTGCCCCTGGATTCCCTCAGCCTGTTTTCCCCCTCTGTTTTTGTTTTTTTTTTGTTTTGTTTTGATTTGTGTCGTTTGTCTCATTTTGTTTCCTGCTTTTGTCATTTTGTGTCTAATTTTTCTAATATTTTGTCTTGTTTTTTGTTCTTTTTTTTGTCTGACTTTTGTCATTTTGAACAAAAAGTAAAATAGTATTTCACTCAGTTCCAGATACCTGACTAAATGTTTTGTGCCTTTGTAGAGCCACTGTGATCTGAAAGTTGTAATGTGCAAATGATAAACTGAGGCATGATGTTGTTGAAATAGAATTTAAAAAAAAAAAAAAGAAATTTCAGGTTGTTCATAATGTTTTGTAAAAAGATCATTTTTAGAATATGAACATTTTTGCACTAAAACAAAGGAAAAAGTTGTTGTTATTTATTATGCTATGATTTAACTGGTCTGGCCCACTTGGAATCAAATTGAGCTGAATGAACTAAAAGGAGTTTTACACCCCTGCTCTAGATTGTTCAGATTTGACACACCAACTGTACCTTCATAAAATAATAAATGGAATATGAAAGGGCACGTGTAGAGGTCATATTCCCCTTTACACAGGTTGTTTTGCTAATAGATATAGCAATTAAATGTATGTGATGACCGTGTTACAGCACATGAGGACTGCAATCATTATTGGTGCTCTAACAAATATTACATCTTGTCTGATGTAATATTTGTCACATGCTGTCCTTTGGAATCCTCATAATAAGTCAGTTGCATACATCAGTGTTATAAATATCCACCAGTATGTAACGTATTTGCATGTGCGTGTTAGCTGATTCTCCAAACTTTCCATTGAGTGTGCCAGACAGTCACAGCAGCGTAGCTCTGCCATTGATTGTCAGTGGATTTGAGCCATGGTTACATTGATGCGGGGAAAGCTGCTGGCGGTGATTAATTTTTTACATGCCGCAAAATTACAGTGAGGATAACGGATATGACACTTGTCTACACCACAAAGGTTTTGGTTTCTAGTGTCTGATATATTTCTGGACACGTGGAAATGGCTGAGTGGTTTAATATAACATCTCGATGGCTTGTGATGTGTAATTGCTTTTGTCACTCTATTGGAGTTCAATGTATTTCTCTGTAACTCTGAGTTATTAGATTGCCCATTGCACTGACATAATAGGGACATCGTGATCAATAACTTGACACTTTCTTGTTAACATGCTGCTCAGTTTGTCTGTGCCTCTTTTCAAAGCTCATGATGACAATCAGAAGTCAGAAAATGGATAAATTGTTACACCTGGAATGATGTTTTTGGGCCTAGCTCGCCTCTTTCACGGGAATATTCTCACTTTCACATAAACAAAATATGCTCTAATATATTTTGACATATAAGATAGAGCATTTTGTGAATATTCTAAAAACATAAATAAAACAAGAAGATAGTGGGTGACATTTGATACCCGCCCACAACCTTGCCTCCAGTAATACAGGCTCACTTCAACAGCAGAGTTTACCTCTGACAGTTTTTACTCTGTTGTTCCTATTTTTGATGCGCCACAGTGAAGGCATCATGTACACAACGAGGAATAAATCCTGGAAGCCAGTGTTTTTTGGCTGCTACAGCGGCTCAGATCCGAAGACATTCATGTATTGTTTTGTACTCTGGTTATTTTTAAATAAAAAGATATTGGTGAGACAACACTGAGATGGAAAGCCAGAATGCAGAAAGCACAGTGTTGTATTAATCAAACAAAATCTTAAGATAGTCTTTCGAGGATTTGATAAAATATTTAGAATAGCTATCACTTTGATATCTTTAAACTTGCTTGATTTTTTTGCATTTCTGAATATGTGAAAAAGTGTGTCGACTAAAATGCACAGTTCATACTGATGATGTCATTGTTGCATTTGAAGATGTTCTGTGCGTGCGTTTAACTGAATTCAAACAGGTAATTTTGTAATATAAACATACATAAACCTTTATGCAGTACAGTATTCAGCAGAGTTTATTTCAGTTCAAAGTGGCTGCTTGTGGCAACAGTCCTTTCTGTCATTGGATGACACTGGAGTATATATTGATATGTGAGTGTGTGTGTTTCCCAGTTCAGTTAGAAAGTGCATCACAGAGGGAGAGTTTTGATGAACCCCGCTGCTGTGTAGGAGCACAGTAAGTACAGATGTTGATTGTATGTTACATAAAATTTGATTAATTACAAACAAAAGACTGAATTAACTTTTTGAAAGACTAAATCTCATAATGTTTCATATTATTACTTTGAACTTTGAAGAGCTGCACTGGACATTGCTATTCACTAAAACAAATCAATTTTGCATTTTCCCTGCAAGTAGCATTTAATTACATCCTTTTCACACATTTTTCTGGAATATCTTTTATTCATACTAAGTGTTACTGTTTTACTATTTTGTGGACATTTTGTAAAAAGACTGAAAAGTCATAAAGTCAAGACAGAGGGAATAATGTAACAAAGAATAATGCAAACATTTCCCCAGGGACTGATATTGTACCAGTTTCTGAGGACGACTCTTGGCTGCAGCAGCAGTTGGCAGAGAAGTATTTCTGACCTTTCCATCCTCATTAGGACACCAGCGGTGTCAAAAGTCACGAGACTGAAATGTGTGACCGTAAAGAAAAAGAACACAAGCATGAAAAGACTGTCGGCTCAAAATCTCAGCAAATGAAGCACCATCATCAGAATCAAGGACATGGTCATCGCCACTACCACCATCAGTCGGATGACAATGATAGTCATGAGTAAATCTTTTTTATATACTGCTGGAATTGCAAGCCAGTTCTCTAATCCTTATTGAAATCAGTGCTTGGTTTTAAAATAGAAATGTTAAAAATGTTGTTTTTTTTGTTTTGTTTTTTGAAATAGCACCTATTCAACAGCAGAGGACAGCATCCTCCGTGATCATCACCGCAACCATCAACGTCAGAATGATAATGACAACAATCACCCATCTCACTCTCACCATTACCACCGCAAGCAAAACCATCATCGTGTTTCTATTTCAGACACTTCCTCAACTTCCTCAACTGGTTCCTATTCATCCTCTTCTTCTTCCTCTTTATCAACACCCTCCTCCTCTTCTTCTTCTACCGCCTCTTCTTTTTCTTCCTCTTCTGCAACATCTACCTCTTCTTCTAGCCTGTCCTCTGACAGCAGCAGTGAGAGTTTAGATAGATATTCTCTTAGGAAGCCCCGGCATTCACGGTCTTGTACTGACATTTCTGGAAAACAGAAATACTTGGAAGAAGGAGAAGACACAGCCCCGCTGATACATAAAAGAGCAAGCAGGTCATCTGCCAAAGAGAAACAAGTGAAAGGAAAGGCCTCTCACAGTGGCGCAACCCTGGGATCAACCTTGAAGAGCACAAAGAGGATTACGAGAGGCGCGGGAAATGATGGAAGTTTCCGCAAAGCCAAATCAATGGAGGCTCTCAGCACACCCAAAGAAGTGCATGGAAATGAGGACGAAGTGGAGCAGGAGAGGAGGAAAACTGAAGCCAAGAAGAATTTAATGAAAGAAAAAATGAAATTTTCTACCTTCCTTAATGAGATCACTCGGCAGGTACTCAGCCCAATGAGACTCACCACTCTTGGTGTTACAGATGTTCAAAGACCCTGTAGTCCAGGGCAGACCTCTCTTAGATCCAGGACGGCAGACAGCTGCACTGAGAAACCCAGACAGCTGCGAAGTCGGCCTACCAGTGTAGACTCAATTAACTCCAGCCGGCACTCCCGTACAAGCAACCGTTCCCACTCTGCTCGGCTTTCTCACTCAAGAAGTTTCCACCATCACAATCGGCATACTTCAGAATCACCCCATCACATGTATCACAGGCCTAAAAGTTGCAATGACATCAGCTGTTTACATAGACGTCACTCATCTTCTCAAACTTCTCAGCATTGCTCCCAGTCACCTTCCTGTAATCACTGCCACCACCATCACCAAGGAGACCACCGCACCTCTGGTCACCATCATCGTCACCTTGAAGACAGCAACAGCCCAAGTCATCACCATCACCACAGGGATCACCATACACCAAGTCATCACCATCTCCACAGACACCACCACAGTCCTGTCTATCAACAAGGAGATCACTTTGGAGGCCACCACAACACACCACATCATCATAACTACGGAGACCATCATCACAGAGACTGCTACAGCCCAACTCATCACCATGGTGAACACCACAGTTCAACTCAGCATCATCACCATGGAGACCACCATGGTCATGCTCATCACCATCACCACAGAGACAACCATGGCCATGCTCATCACTGTCACCATGGAGACCACCATAATCCAACTCATCATCAAGATGGTTACCACGCTACACCACATCACCATGGAAATAACCAGAGTTCAGGTCACCACCACGGTAGCAACCCAAATTCATGCCCTACAACACCACATCACCATGGTCACCACACCCTAACCAGTGATAACGGAGATCACCCTAGCCCAAAACATCTGCATCACCATGTAGACCACCACAGTGAACCTCATCTGCATCACCATGTAGACCACCACAGTGAACCTCATCAGCATCACCATGGAGACCACCAAAGTCCAGGCCAACACCATCCCCAAGAAGACCACCATACCGAAGCTCATCAGCATAACCATGGTGACCACCGTAATGAATCTCATCGTCATGGAGACCACCACAATGAATCTCACCATCACCATGGAGACCAACATGCTGAGGCTCATGAGCATCACCATGGAGATCACCATAGTGAATCTCATCAGCATCACTATGGAGACCACCACAGTCCAGGTTATCAGCATCACCATGGAGACCACCATGGAGACCACCACAGTGACGCTCATGAACATCACCATGGAGACCACTATAGTCCTGCCCATCACCATCACCATAGTGACCACCACAGCAAAACTAATGAACATCACCATGGAGACCACCACAGTCCTGGCCATCACCATCACCATGGTGACCACCACAGCAAAGCTAATGAACATCACCATAGTGACCACCACAGCAAAGCTAATGAACATCACCATAGTGACCACCAGAGCAAAGCTAATGAACATCACCATAGTGACCACCACATCAAAGCTAATGAACATCACCATAGTGACCACCACATCAAAGCTAATGAACATCACCATAGTGACAACCACAGCAAAGCTAATGAACATCTCCATGGAGACCACCACAGTCCTGGCCATCACCATCACCATGGAGACCACCACAGTCCTGGCCATCACCATCACCATGGAGACCACCACAGTTCAGTCCATTTGCATCACCATGGAGACCATCACAGTTCAGGCCATCTGCATCACCATGGAGAAAATGTTAATACAAGTCATCACCATGGACATCACCCTGAATCACATCTCAACCAATCCCACTCCAAAGATAATCTTCTTGACCATGATAGCCTCGATGACCACCACACTCATTTAAAGGGGCATTCTGCTGGCAGTTCACCATCACACAGGCAGCGAGAGTCACTTCACAGAAAGCCGGATTCCCCCAGGAACACTAGCAGCCCCTCCAGTCAGGATGAGGAGCGGACAAGCTTCCTCAGCCCATCATCACATAAAGTATGGCACTACACTCATTCATTAAATCTGCTATTACACTGTGCTCATTAAAAAATAATTGGCAGGGCCATAACGGCTTGTGTTTTATGTGCTTCATTAACTGGTTATGTAATGATGTTCCATTCATTTCCTTTGCTATTGATTTGGGCAACAGCGTGCATAGCATGGTGGACAATAGATTATTCATTACAGAACAATAGATTAGTTATTCTGCACAAACTAATGGTAATCAATTTGACATTCCGAGCTGATGTTCTTTGTTCTTTTTCATGTTTAGCCTGTTTTATTCACTTTTGTTGTTTGGGCTTTATCAATAGTACTTTTTGAATGTAGTTTTTTTTAATGAAAGCAATTTTGTTTTCTCAATGCAGGATAAAGCACATGAGCTGGGTAGAATCATGTAAGTGCAATGTTTTTTGTGGCTTTGCTGACTAGTAAAAGTCATAACTCAAGTGATACTCATGACAATGATAATTTGTGAAGATTAATTGACTAAATGCACCTTCATAATTGTTTTTTATGTGAATATCATAGAAAACAAGAACATCACAAAAAAAATGTATGACAATATTGGACAAAACTGTGTATCTGTCCTGATAGGATACTACAGGAGCAAAATGAAGGTCTGCACCAAAGTTTGCTGAAGACAGCAGTGAGGATGGAGTGTCTAGGAGAGGAATTCATGAGCAGCCAAAAGCTGTTGGAGGCAGAACTTCAGAGGACACGCTTGGAGCTCAGCAACCTCACAGAGAGGTTTAAAAGGTGAATGAGGCACTTTCAAGATGAAAGCTGCAAATGATGATCTGCATGGCTGTATTTCTTGACCTCATACAATGTTGCATATTATAAGTACAATATACCTCACTATTGCTGAATAACCTCTCTCTGCTTGTCTCTGCCTTCTCTTAGACTACATGATAACTACTCCTCCACACAACAGACCAATAATCTTCTAGAGCAAAAGCTTCACTCAGTGGTGAGATATGATGTATCGCCATATGTTTTGCACAAAATGTCAATTACTTCATTATTAGAAACTTTGGTGAAATACTGTGACATCTTAAATTCCCGCCCTGATTATTGATTTAACCCAGGAAAGCTCATCTCTGTGTATTAAAGTTTAGAATTTTTTTCTATGAAAAAAATCCCTTCCTTAAAATGGCTACAATCATACGTTGTTGCAGTTTTTAAGGTGGAAATGCTCATTCAAGGTGTCGACTGCTTTTTTTGCTCATGATATGCTTTCTAGCACATAAAATGCACACAATGGACAACAAGATAAAGCACTCGATTTTCAGCTTCGGGAGTCTTTTAAGTGCTCTACCTACCAACTTTTTATATGTGTTGATCACTGTTCTTCCTACGCTTTCTGTGTTAGGCTCAGAATATGGAAGGAGAACGCGAGAGATTGAACCAGCGTATTTCAGAGCTGACTAAGCAGCTCTCTGCTACAAAATTTGCCAACGACATGGATGCATTCAATGTAAGATTTTCTGTCTTCCTCTTTAAATTCAAGGCAACAGTTTTCGCTAAACCACTACCTATACATTGTATATAAAAAAATAGGTTTGTGAGCTGTGAAGCCTCAGGTTTAGAATTTAATTTTTCAGCTCCACTTCTTGCTTCTTATGTCTGGTTTCAAAAGAGCAAGAAGTGGATCTTAATGGCCAAATTCCAAGCTCAGTGCATCAAAGCAACAGTAGTTCACAAACCTGCATCTGACTGAATACTCAAAGACACTATACACAGCAAGGCTTTTCAATCACAAGATAGCCATGCCCAAAATCACACCCCACTTTACCAACTATCTTTCTGGTAAATGGGACTATAATTTAAAAAATGAACACTATGCTTTTCTTTAACATGCTTGAGATGATAAACTCTCTAGGAAAATGTTTACAGAGGTAACAAATCAAATGAGGAATAAGGTAAACTTCTATATAATCCAATTTCTTTTCACAGTGAGAGGAAATGTCCCCTGCTGGCTGTAAGAAAAAATGCAGGATTAAAGTGCCTTTGCTTGATAAATATTTTAGTATTTGTTATGATTATGTTTAGCCACTTTGGGTAAGAATAGACAGACGAGGCTCTTTGAAATAGTTATGAGCACCGACAGCATTGATATGTTTTTTCAGTCATGCAAAAACTTTTGTTTGACCTTGCATCATATACAATCACCTGATCACTTTGTTACATCTGCTTACTGTAGGTAACATCAGTGCCACCTGAAACCAACCTTCCTTTTCAACCAGATGATGCCATTGATCAGATGGTTCTCCCCATCGCTCCCCCTCCGGCTGAGTTCATGGACAGCCATAACTGTGGAAAGGCCAAAGCCACCGGACAGGAGCAACTTCTGGGTTCGGTTCCAGAGGAG
This sequence comes from Amphiprion ocellaris, assembly GCF_022539595.1. Classification (NCBI taxonomy): domain Eukaryota; kingdom Metazoa; phylum Chordata; class Actinopteri; family Pomacentridae; genus Amphiprion; species Amphiprion ocellaris. The sequence goes on along the minus strand of NC_072779.1, from coordinate 19,146,392 downwards.
GAGGAATCTGACTGGTCAGAGATGGGAGAGGAGACTCCACGGTTAATACTAACCGGATCAAGTAGAGGTCAAACATGGAGACACCAGGAAGGAGACCTGGACAAAGACAGTGAGTCAGGAGGCGAGGAAATCATCAGACGACACTCTCCACGCCTAATGCAGATACCTCATCTGCAGTTCACCATCCACAATGAGATTTTATCAGCATCCCACACTAATTCCTGCCCTTCTGGTTTCAAGAATCTGTCTGATAGCTTGAAGGGAGAGGGAAGTTACAGGATCACAACAAGTCCAAGCCTTGGGTCTGCCATCCTGATCCGGTCAGCCAGCCTGGAGGAAATCCCTCTGGCACGGAATCACATGCAGAAAGAGCTGAGAGGCACAGAGGCCATGATGAACCTGCACCACCCAGGAGACGACGCTATCGAGGATTTAGATAATGAGATCATTCATCACTGGAGAACGAGCAACAACAGGGACAGCAGGGCTTCAGAGTCAGACAACAGCCTGGCCAGCCTGCAGTCAGCCGAGCAGATGCTCAACCACTTCATGTGTGATCCTCAGTCCAGTGAAGGAAGAGAGGAAGGCAGGGCTGAGGTGCACGGATGGACAGGAGGGCTTCCAGATGAGGTGTTGAAAGATGAGCGAACAAAGCTGTGACAGCAACATGAATGCAGTTTACTGTGTCTGAAAGCATAATTTAAGTTGATCTTTATTCATTGTGGAAGGCTAATTAAAGCTGTTTTCAATTGCTCATTGGTTCTGCTCTGCTACCATGTGCTTGAGGGGACTTAAAAATTAAACCATAATTTACTGTATTTACTTTGATATCCTGACATTAACACCTTTCAAACAACGCAGTGCGCTCCCTATACTAATTTAACCAATGATATGTGATTATTATAGCAGACACATGCTTAGAGTAATTGGAGGCAGATGAATTAAATATATATGTACTTTTAAACACACCTTAGATTTGTTCATTTAATGCTAAAATGTGTATTTCTGTTGTATAGATGCATATATAAGTAGATATAGTTCCTGTTTTCTCATCTGAGGAAAATACAAAAAAATTATTTGTTTGTGTTGCTGCGAGAGGCATTATTAATTCATGTAAGTTGTACTTTTCCTTAAGTAGCCACAGTTATGCACACCAAATGCATTATCTGATGCTTTAAATTGTAAGTGCTCTAAAAATGTAAATGTAACTAAATATATATTTTTTTCCTGTCAGTTGATGTTCCTGTTGTAAAAAGTATATATAGTAGACATATATAACATAAAGCATACTTACAGATACAGTTCTAAAATAAATTTGTCTATATACAAAAGCATTATCTTATATTATGTAAGTCTTTTCCCTCTTGTTGCAATAATTTGGCAAACCAAATGTGTACAACTAAACAAATGCATGTAAATCTGTCCATATAACAGCTAATAAACCAACATAAGAAACAGTGAAACATTGTTTTAACTGTATACATTTGTTTTTATTTTTGATTATGTTCTCTCAAGAAGGTACAGATAGATAGATGGGTCTAGGAATGCTTTGCTGTAAATTCAATGATGTAGTATAGGTTCTTTAAATGTAGGGTGAATGACAGAGGACATTATAGAAAGTGGAGAAGATTCTGTGGTGAACTAAACTTACATACCCTGTGACACATGGCTTTGTGATGACACACCGTTTGTTCAACAAACAGAACTGACAGAGTCAGAAAGTCTGAGTCCATCTCCTTAAAGGAGAACTGTGACAGTCAGTGGGCAGGTGTCTAGGACCTACTGTTATCCAGGGTCAGTGCAGTGGTTGCGGGGTCACAAGAGATGGCTACCCATTTATACATGTATTGTATGGAACTGGACAATGAACAGAAACAAATATTTGCAGTTACATATTTTGAATAAAATAAACTGGATTCATGTATATGTGGGTCCCAGTTTGGATAGACATGAAATGTTGTGCAGACATTCATGATGCCCAGAGGATGAATCTTAATAATGATAATGATGATGACTTTTGGTATTGAGATCTGTAGACTCCAGCAACATCTGAATGGATTAAGTTATAGAATTCTATTATATAATTACATTGACTTTCAATTATACATACTTAATATTGGTTTCTGTCTGTTGGTGTTGTGTGTCCATATGCAGAGTCCAAGTCAATTTTAAATGGGTAATAAAGTATTTAATCTAATCTGATATCTAATTTGTCCCTGTTGAGATCATTTGAAATAACTAAAAAGATCAACCAATTTTTTCCCAGCCAAGTTTGGACACATTCAGCTAACCGTGTTGCACTTATTCAGACATGGTGTCATGAAATTGTGCACATATATGGTGTACACTGCAGGGGAAAAAAAATTCAAACCTTATTTTTGGATGAAGTCACCAAATCTACTTTCAAAGTCTTTTTTATAAGATTTGAATAGTGATTTGATAGATGCAGTTTTTATGTCTGAGTGAGCAATGAAATTGCTCTCTTCCCATTCATTTAGATAGGAGCCTGGTCTTATTGGCGCAAAATAGTTCCCCACTGGTGCCAAGATGGCTGCTGAGTGGTGAGAGTTGCCTTTAAGGACTTTGGTAATACTGAACTGTGGACTGTCAGAATCTGTGCTGACTATAGCAGTGGAAAGGTCAATGAAGTCAGTTTGAGCAGTGTTTGCGTGTTGCTGTATGCACTGAAGCTCATTTCAAAAGCATTGCATTCACTTATTCTACCTGAAATGTCTAGAAACTCTTCACACAACCCAACATTATATTACATTTATCCCTACAGACTTGTCATGGGACATCATAAGATAATCAACATGTTGTCTCTCTGCTACCACACATTCCTCTATACAATGGCTGAAGACTATTTCCATCAGTGTGAATTTATTCACTGACTGTAATAATAAATTATTTGAGTGATAAAATGAAAGCAAACATAGTTTGAAAATTAAGTACTAATAAGTTAATTATTAATGAATACATAAATAATTGATAAGGATACCCCTCTCATTTTTATCTCATGCCTATTTTCTCATCTTTTCTTGATCTCAAATTTATTCCAATTCATGTGTGCATGTGAAGTTGTGTCCTGATCTGTGTTACACAGATAATGACTTGTATACTAATAATATCCATCTACCTGTCAGCTTCAGTTTGGTTTGTCATCCTTGTCCCTGTGTATGAGTGATGGGTGCTGAGCAGACAGTGGCCTGGATCCTCAGACCACTTTAATAGGATAGGTAGGCATTAGTGATAAGACGCTCCCAGCATCCAGGCTTGCCAAATCCAGTGTGCCAAATCCACTGTGTGGCACACTGGACGGTGCACAGTGGTTGGTGGAGCTGACTGGACTTTTTTTCAGCGGTTTTTGGGGAGAAAAATAAGGTGAACTTTGACACACCGTTTAACTGAGGATATACCACTTGAGATGCAAACCTCTAAAGCTTTCTTCTCTAAGGATTGTGCACTAGCTTCTTTCTTGTTTTTTTGTGACAAAACTGTTATCTGCGTGCTTTAATTGTGCTTACACTGTTGCTACTAGTCTATTTTTCATTTTTCAGTTCATTGTTGCTTTTCAGTTGTCATCTTCCTCTCTAAGCCTCTGGAGTCCAGCCTCTCACCTCTCCTCCTCTCTTACAGACAAATCACAGCACCGTCCCTCATCACCTCGTCGCTCTCCTTCCCCTATTCCCCCGGTAAGACTCAGATTCCCGCACTGCAACCATGGTGGTGATGAAGATGAAGTTCCCCTTTCAGAAAAGGGTGAAGCTCGCCCAGGGACTGTGGCTCCTGTCCTGGTGTGCTACAGTCGCCGGGGCCACGACCTTCACCCTGGGGTGCGTCCTCAAGACGGAGCTCCGCAGGAGGGCAGAGGTACTGAAAGTTTAACTAGACTTCATCATTTCAAACTATTGTTGATTTGACATATTCTTTCACATTTAAGTGACATGAGAGAGCATTAATTTAATTGCAAAACTTAGACTTACAGAACCCATAGTAGTTTTTCAGTATGTGTAGAACCTGTTTATAAGTGTGCCTAAGAAATGCTGTGGGAAGCAATTCAATAAAGTCATAGTTGCCTTTGCTGTAATAACTGTTAGAGATAGAACAGATGTCACATAAACTAATAGTGCTAATAAGCTCATATTATACTGTGTGATAAATATGAACATTAAGGGACAATACATTTTTCATTATTTTTGTTATTTTGCAATGCAGCTGATCGCACACGAATTTTCTAATTTGCATGAATTGCTACAAGTACATCTGACAAAGACCATGTGTCTATGTCTGAATTTTAAACTGTTGGCATAATATCTCTGGAGAAAAACATAAAAAAGAAAACAAATAACTTGAAAGAAGAAAGTTAACTCTTCTACCATCAATTAATTGTCCTTATTACAGGAGGTAGATACACCTGTGACCCACTTTGGATCCTGACTCATCGTTTCATAAACCAGGCTTTGTCAGTTGTCAGTCTTAATCATCCTAATCCTTCGTCTGAAGGCTGTCATTATAACTTTGCATTAGTAAGACCTACATGGTGGTTTTTAGCTCATTTTAGTCTATTTAACACACAAACTGTGATCATGTCATATAACTGTTACATTGTAGGTGCCAGATTTCTGTCTCATACTTGTGCATTCAGGTAAAATCAATGTAAATGAGGATGACTGTTTTTGAGACACTTTGAGTGTTTTGTATGAACCTAAAGCTTTTTTTATATTCATAAATTAACTATTATCTTTTAAAAGTGAGCGTTCAGATTTCTATTTTACCAAAGTTAATCACTTTAGGTGTCAGTTTGTCTGACCTGTGTGTAAAGACCTTCCGCACAAACCAGTGCTTTCATCCTACTTCACCAAAGTCCTACATATACTGTAACTATTACAGTTCACATTGGACAAACTTTTAAGTTTATGTTGTTTTTTTTAAATTAGTGAAATACAATTTATACTGAGTGGACAGCATGTGCTGTGTCCCTCCTCAGGGACTGTAGGTGCCTTTGAGCAACACATTAAGATCCCAGCTGCTCCATGTACAGATGACTCTGGTTACAATGCTTTTAATTATGAGTTTTCATGACAGACAGTAATACAGTTGCAAAAGACAATTATTATACATCTATTTAGGAAATAATATTCTATTCTATTACATTATATCTATAGACAAATCCTAGTATTTCGAATCTTACTTGTTGACATTATCAGTCCAAAAGTGACTGGCAAGTGGTATAATTTGTTTGTTTGTAGGTGTCAACATATGTTCAGATGATTTTTGTATTTTTTAAATGTTTGCATTTAGAGCATATTTTTATGCATTTGTTGCAGAATTGTGTATTTTATTTGACATTTATTTAACCAGGTTAGTCCCATTGAGATCAGAGATCTCCTTTACAAAGAGACCTGGCCAAGTGGGCAGCAGCATAGTCACATTAAAAAACAGTGAACAACAGATAAAATTAACATTAAAACTTGCTCACATGTAACACTTGCACACAGACAAGGTAAACTGTAATGATTTTACCAGAACTTTAAACTCATTCAGTGTAACAAAGGCTTGAAGTTGAAGTTGAGATTCTAATTTATTCCAAACATTAGGTGCAGAAAACCTAAATGCTTTCTTGCTCAGTTCAGATCATACTTTGGGGATGACAAATTGCAGAGTATCCATGTATAATTTTAATGACATACTTTTTAAAATGTGTTTTATTCATATTTCAAACAAATGATTTTTATATTCCTCACATTGTTGTGTGACTTTCTCTCAGGTCATGGATAACGCAGACATACATATTGTGCCCAACACCCTCATGATTGTTGGTCTGGCCTCCTTGGGCATCAACTACTTTGCGTCAAAGATCTGTCAGGATGCCCTGGATGCTGGGCGTTTTCCTCGCTGGAAGAATTTCTTGAAGCCCTACTTTGCTGCCTCTTGCTTCTTCACCGTGCTCATGCTGCTCGCTGTCATCATGAGCTACGCAATGAAGGGCAGTCTGGAGTCCTCTCTGAAGATCGGCCTGAGGAACGGCATCCGCTTCTACAAGGACACGGACACCCCCGGACGCTGCTTCCAGAAGCAGAACATCGATCGCCTGCAGATGGAGTTTCAGTGCTGTGGAAACAATGACTTCAGGGACTGGTTTGAGGTGCAGTGGATCAGCAACCGCTACCTTGATTTCAGCTCTAAGGAAGTGAAAGAGTAAGTGGATATAGTGCAGCAAGTTTCCCATCTGTGCATTTTCATGATCATAAATTAACAGTGTTAGTAATCTTACATTTGTTTCTTTAGCCGCATCAAGAGCAACGTGGATGGACGTTACTTGGTGGATGGAGTCCCATTCAGCTGCTGCAACCCCAGCTCTCCACGACCGTGCATCCAGTATCAGCTCACCAACAACTCAGCTCACTATAACTACGAATACCAAACCGAGGAGCTCAACATCTACCTCCGAGGCTGCAGAGAGGCCCTGGTCAACTACTACATGGGTCTGATGAACACCATTGGGGCTGGAGTGCTGTCTATCTTCATCCTACAGGTAAACTAAGAAAGGAGCTCCAGTGGTCCTGTGATGATTTCAGGCAGAGTTGGTGATGCTACAGTTAGCTTTAAATTGGAGGATGGTCGAGGTATACCATTAGTTTTTAAGGGATTAGTGCAGTTGCAATGGTGTTATTAAACTGCTCTACATTTAACATTGTGCCCTGAGCCAAAAATGCAATTTCTGCTGTGAGAATCCAGATCTCAGAGAATACCAGCTGATTCCTGATTCATTTATTGTGTCACAGAATATGCACTATCAATCAATCACCACTTTCATGCTTGATTATACTTGATAATGTTAAACATAGTCTTTATTTAACTGCCTCCCCCATCTCCCCGCTTCCCCCATCCTCAGGGCTCTGTGCTGGTGAGCTTGCGCTTCCTGCAGACGGCCATGGAGGCAGTGGCCGGGAAGGAAAACACAGAGATCGAGACAGAAGGCTACTTGCTGGAGAAAGGAGTTAAGGACACCGTCATGGAGTACCTTAACCCTGTGCTGAAGTTCTTCCTGCTTACAAACCAGGTGGAAGAGGGAGCCACCACCTCAGGCGCGACCCCAGCTACCACCTAAACTACATACAATGTACACACATGTAAATAATTTTTACACAGAGAGGCAACTAATGACTGATTTCAATTTAAAAAGAAGAACACGAATCACAGATTTCTATAAATTTCTAAAATTTAGGGATAGTATTTTTTATTGTCGGATCAAAATCATCAATGCAATAAACAAAAACTGTGTTACTTTACTTTCCCATTCAAATTCTGCCCTGGTAGGACCAGTGAAAGTACCCCCAGACATTATGGTAAACCAATGAATTCTGATTTTGAGACACTCCTTAAACTAAAATTGATATTATCCTGAAAATAAATTTGAACTTTTTAAAATCATAATTTACTGATTTTATTTTTGTTCTTGTTATTGACTTTTTCTATACAGTCTCACTAAATCTCTTCATTGCTTTGAACGTCATGTGCATTGCTAATTGAATTCTCACAAAACTTGTCTGTGTCAAGGGCAAGGAAATAACCACTGTTCAACCAGTGGATAAACAGTAATTATTGAGTTATTGTGCGAAAATGATTTGGGGTCTTACAAAAATAAAGATGTAAAGCTGACTGTAGAGAAAGATGAGGCAAAATGCTCCGCTGCGCAACAGCACTATATCATAATGTATCAAATGATTTATTAAAGTTTAAAGTTCCTAAATGCCTTATGGAGTGGAATCATTTTTTCCTTGTTTTTCTGATGCAAACACAACATGTGCAAATATTCAGATACTGTGTATATATATCAGGCTCCATAACAGGAGCACCAGGATGCTTCTCTCTGCCTGCCTCTGTTCTCCCTCTCAGTGAAAGGAATAGAAGTAAGAGGATTGATTAATCGGTGTCAGTAATGCAGTGAAAGCCATCAAGTGTGTCCTCTGTTCTGACACTTTGGTTAAAGCTGCTAATCCCATTTGATAATACCTAACCTGCTGCCTTTGCAGTTAGACACCTGTGTCAGGTGGATCTAGGATGCAGATTGAACCACACAAAGGCTGCTCAAACAATGTAAACATTGAAAAAGAAAACAATACTGAGGCTGAAAAAATTGAGACATACATTTTCAAAGACAGACACAGTGTCAAGAATTGGGCTTTGTTGGGCCTTTGATGAAGAGATTTGCTGATTTACTCACACAAATGAAAATAACTCAGCAGACTAATCTTTTTCTTTAATTTTCACAGGGAAGTTAGTCTAATATGAACAAGTATTATTACATACACTACCATTCAAAAGTTTGGGTCACTTAGAAATGTCCTTATTGTTGAATTAAAAGCCATTTTTTTCAGTGAAGATAACATTAAATGAATCAGAAATACAGTCTAGACATTGTTAATGTGGTAAATGACTATTCTAGCTGGAAACAACTGATTTTTAATGGAATATCTACATAGAGGTACAGAGGTCCATTTCCAGCAACCATCACTCCTGTGTTCTAATGCTACATTGTATTAGCTAATCATGTTCAAAGGCTAATTAATGATTAGAAAACCCTTATGCAATTATGGTAGCAAATGAATAAAAGTGTGAGTTCTCATGGAAAACATGAAATTGCCTGGGTGACCCCAAACTTTTGAACGGTAGTGTACATGCAAGACTAGACTTCTTGAAGTTGTGGTGTGTCAATATTTCCATGATCTAATTTGGTGATAATATACAGTGTAAGTCAGTCATTGATGTTGTTTACACCAGATATGTATAATTGAGGCAATAAATAATATCTGCAAGTGGCTGCAAGTTACCCAAATACCTGTGAATCATTTTACAAAATAATGCTCTAACACACTGAGAAATGTCACATTACTGCAAATCACAGCCATTGAATAAATACGTTTGTGAAGTTTCTGTTGAAACTGTGTCAGAGTTTGCATGCAGTCAGCTGGTCCAGTTTTTACTGTATTACTGTGCACCTGACTTCCTTTCAGCAGTGGAGGTACTCCAACCTTGTACTAAAAGTACAAAAGTACTGGCATCAAAATATACTTAAAGTACCAAATGTAAAAGTACTCATCATACAGAATCTCACATTTCAGAATAATATCACTGGATAATAATTGTTGATGCATTAATGACTTCAGTGTAGTTTTATCTTAATTTAATAGTAAGGCTCCACTGAACTTTCCAATGGCAATATATATTTTTCTTTTAATTTGGTATTATTATCAATCTGAATACGCAAATTAATTAATCAATAAACTTATAGTATAAATGTAGATGAGTGAGAAGTACCTTATTTTCCTCTAAACCTATACTAAAATATAAAGAAGCAGCCAATGGAAACACTCAAGTAAAGTACAAGCACTTCAAAATTGAGTGAATGTACGTATTTATTTTTGCACCACTGATTATATGGCTGAATTTGGGCTGCAATCTGTTGTTTCTGGATGAATACATCAGCAGATGAACTGAACTAATCTGCTGCTGCTGAACTACAGCTGCTATGACGTCTTGGTCACGTGGCAGACAGTCAACGCGCTCACTGATATCCGACTCATTTTTCGACTCTCTTTTGGGATCGAATCTTTTTGATCCTGACCCATGTCGAAGAGTTCATTATGACTACAGTCTGTTTGCCAAAGTAGGTTTTAATCATCACACTGGAGTATTTTATTTCTGCTGCTTTAATGGTAATTTATAGTATTAATTCGTCAGTTATTACATTTTAAAATCTTCCAGACCGACCGTCACACCCACTAAAGAAGAGCGGTTTAAAAAAGTCCGATCATCCGTTGGCCGCACGCTCTGTAACTGTTGCTGCTGTTGCCCGGAAAGCTAGTTGGAGACAAGTGGCTAGCTGTAGCCAGGAGAATAACAGCGGCTCATTGATTAGCTAATGTACTTAGCCGCAGTATTTACTACATTAGCAGGATCCCATCCAGAGGGTCGGCAGCGAGAGGGACGGAATTTACCAGAACTGACGGGTAGGTGGACAACAGAGACATTTTGTTCCCTGGTTTGTTTTGAACAGGACATGAGTGTGGTGAACTGAACACTGAAAGTTAGCTAATGGACCAGATAGGTTAAGTGACCAAATAGTTTCCACCTGGCTGATAAATATAGTGTATTAATAGGTCTGAAACTGTCGCAATGGCGTTCAGCCTCGGAAACATTTCCAATGCGTAGCTTGAATAGCTAGCACGGTCGCTTCCACTGCCGTCCTGCTAATGATAGCTAACGCTCAGTAAATGTAGAGAGGTGCTGAGTTTTTCCCTGAAAAAGCTCCCCGCCGCTTGGTTGTGTCTGGGCATGTAAAGGACAATCCTGTTAAACTTGGTAGCTAGCTGAGGTTTGTCATATGGGCCTCGGGACTGTGTAGCGACCTTTGTGTTTTGTATTTCTCTGTAACGGTATTCAGACTATTACATAAACGTCCTGAGCTTAAGTACATAGCGTGCAAATGTGTCTGAATAACAGTGACATGTTAGGGATAAAGGACAACTCCAGTTCAACAGGGCGAGGTCGAAAGTCTGGGATGTTGTCTACTCTGATCTACCCCAGGTTATAACCACATGGTGGCGCTGGCGCTAAATTAGCCTGATTACTAGTTCATCAAAACATGACTAAAGGGAAGAATGAAGTGACACATCTGAGTGAGACAGATTCAGTCTGTATGTTGGTATGATCTCAGTCATCAGCCATGCCAGAAGCAGTTGCTAAACCTTTATTTGAAGGCGTATGTGGATTACACACATTCATAACTCTGAGCACCACCTCAAACCCCTTTACTGGCCACTTTTGTTATTCAACTGTACCAAGACAAGACCTTTTAAGGAATGAAATAGTTATTTAACAAACGTTTAGCTTGATAAGGAACCAAGTTTTTGGCCATGTTTCATCACATCACATGTGTAGATCAAAGCACTCTCGAAATCCCTAGTCTCAAATCAGCCAATTAAGCTCAGGAAACCTAAATACTACATGAAGGGAGTGGCAGGCTTGCTGCCTATGTTGGCATTTGCACATCTTACAGCAAATGACAGCTTCAAACCTGAGAATTCGTCGTAGAGATGATGTCACTTAGTAAAGTGTTGGGCCACCAGAATAGCCTCTATGCTCTCTCACTTTGATTTTGTCTCAACTCTGCTCAAAACGTCAACACCATTCTTCCAAAAAATTCCCCTCATTTGGGGTTTTAATGAAGGTGGTTGCAAGTGCGGTCTAATATGTCTATCCAAATTCTCCCATAGCTGATGGAGATCTGGTGACTGTGAAGTGTATAATTCACATTATTTTCACACTCATCAAACTGTTCTGGCCACTTGTGTCCCATAGATGGGGGCATAGTCATCCTGGAAGAGACCACTCCTATCAGGATAGAAATATTTAATCACAGGATAAAGGTGGCAGTGACCTCTCCTTGTAAGGGGACGAATGGACCCAGACTGTACCAGCGAATTGCCCCCCACAGCATAATAGCATCCCTCTGTGTAGGGGTCATAGATTCGTTTTTTTCTTAGTTTGTTCCCAGTTTGTATGTGATGTTTTCCATGTGAAGTATACAGTACATATTTGTACTGTATACTGTTGACTCATATAGATTTTTTTCCCCTATCCATATCACACCTAGATAGGTTTCTCCTGTCTGGGTGTTTCGGATTGGACTGTTTAGGCATGTGAAGTATGTTGTACTGCACAAAATGTACTACTGTGCATATGTTGTGACCGATCTGAGTTTGTTGTTTGTGCTTCAGATTAGAGATGGAAGGAGGAGATGACTGCAGTTTTCCTCCAGATTCGTCCGACGATCGCTCGCAAAGAGGAAGTGTTGCTTCCTCTGCAACACTTTCCCGTGGTATAGGGCAACAAACTCATGCACAATAAACTAACATCATCCTGCATATATTTATTGTAGCCAATCGACTTTACGAAAAGTTAAAAATTTCTGTATGATGTTGTTTCAACTAATTTCTTCAGTGTTTTGTTAATAATTTAGTATTTTTACATTTGTTCCCACAGCTCAAGATGTGCTTGTATACTTGTTTGGTGACAGCGCAGTACACTTGACTGTAGAGGGGCTTGGCAGTGTCACTGTGCAGGAGTTGGGCCGCAGTGTTCGTGAGGCTCTCCATATTCCTGAGTCTGTACAGGATGCTTTTGCCTTCTGGCTTTGCTCTCCACTGCTTGGTAGTAACTTTGTCCACACACCTATGTCAAATATTACATCACATAAATAATGCATCTCACTTTATTGCATTTTTCTTTCCTCGTTATTCTTCAGAATTGCAGCTAAAGGCGAGGCATCAACCCTACAAATTGTGTCGGCAGTGGCAGGATTTGCTGTATCGATTCACTGAGGCTTCAGAGGAAGACATTTCACAAGGTGAGGGTTGGGACTGTATGTTGCTGTGTTTTGGTTCTCTGCTCTTTTGTCAGACAGTTAATAGTTAATACCAGGAAAGCTGCCAAATGTAGAAAGCTGCTTTCTTTAATCAAGGTTTGTCAGCCACCCAGGACAGGGAAAGGGTAGCTGCAACGGATTAAAGAAAAGATAATAACTTGTAGCAATGTGCCTTGAATCTAAAGTCAGAGTACAAATGAAATGGAAGTAAACAAGTCTCTATATGGTGGTTTTACAGCTGAGCAGTAGATTATTTTTTTTTTTAATCCCAGTAAGATAAAGCAAGGCTCTGTGGCTACAGAACATGTCTTCTCATTTTTCCATCAGTTTGATAAAATTGAACATAAAAACAACAATACAAGCAGCTGCATCCACTTCAGGCTTTAACATTATGTACCATATCCCCTAAAACACATAAAATCGGTTAACTCAAGATTATCGTAGCATGCAGAGGAGAAATGGAATGGCTGACTAGCTGCATATAAATGTGAGCTTTTTTGTAAGACAGTTTTCACAGCACAAGTGCTGTAAATACATTCTCTGATTTTTCCCAGCAAACTATTTACTGCATTCAGACATGGTGTGTTTTGTCTTGGCATGCCGAGCACAGCCTGTTTCTTTTTCTGCAGCTGTTTCCTCTCGATTTGTGGCTGACTTATAAGTAGAGGTAAATAAGGGATGACAGTGCTGTCAGGTTTGTTTAGGAAAAAATAAATAGAAAAGGAGGCCTTGACTTAATAAGCAATAAACTGCTGTGTCAGAAGAGGAAGAGAAAAAGCTGGAGCATGTAGAAAATGAAGTTGCATTTGGAGAAACAAAAGTCACTGCATTATTTTAGACAACATGGGATATTTATACAGGATTAATACAACATGTACTATGTTTATGTTGCTTGTTTATCAAAAGTTTGTAATTTTTTTTATTTTTACCAGTTGTGAAATTGGATCTTGGGATTTTGAACTGATGATCAGACTAAGCAAGCAATTAGCAGATGTAACTTTCTGCTTTACAGAATCACTATTATATCCTGCACATCCATTGAAAATAATTTAATAGATTAACACGTGTAGCAGCTACATCAATCTTAAACTTTTCTCGTGTTATTGATACACGGTCAACATGCTTCCTTTACTGAGTGTCTCCAACTTTTCATAGAGTATTACAATGATATGTAGCAGTCATAAAGCATTACAAGGCTCATAATCATTTATCACATTCAGTGACCATCCATGAGAAATTATGATGTCTACTTACAATTCCTGTGTTATTGCAGCAGATGCACTGAATTACAATAGGTTATACATTACACTGATAGAACAGAATTGATAATCCATCCATTATCTATACACCGCTTAATCCTCACTAGGGTCGCGGGGGGAGCTGGAGCCTATCCCAGCTGACTCGGGCGAAGGCAGGGGACACCCTAGACAGGTCGCCAGTCTGTCACAGGGCTACATATATAGACAAACAAGCACTCACACATTCACACCTACGGGCAATTTAGAGTAATCAATTAACCTCAGCATATTTTTGGACTGTGGGAGGAAGCCGGAGTACCCGGAGAGAACCCACGCATGCACAGGGAGAACATACAAACTCCATGCAGAAAGATCCCGGGAAAGCCGGGACGCGAACCAGGGATCTTCTCGCTGCAAGGCGAAAGTGCTAACCACTACACCACTGTGCAGCCCGTAGAATTGATAATGGAAAAGCAAATTGTATTTGTAAGTTAACTGGCAGAAGACAGAACTGAGGTGACACAAACTTAAAATTTTTACAAAATTCAACTGCTGGTAGTCACTAATAATGGACTTTTGGTGAAATTTAAAACATTTTTAAGAAATTGCAAGTCAGGTGTGAGGCACTGACTTAAAGTCTGGTGTTATGTTTTGTCGTGATTTGGCCCCTCATAGTAAAGCAGCCCACAGAGGCTTGTAGCGTGGCGGGTGCTTTTAGTCCCGCGATGTCAATGAACTGGTGACACTGTGACAGCCTACCACTTACAAAACTAAAAGTATTCAAAGGTATTGTATAATCACTTAAATGCTGTTATGTTTTTTCGTGAAGAGGATGCCGCCCACAGTCCAGGACTGTGAGCCAGAGCAGAGTGGGTTGGAGGGGGCTTGAGTTGTCTGTGTATCCCCTCACTCCTCCACTCTGGATGATGAGGCTGAATCTCTTCCACTGTCGATTTGAACAATCCTGAAAATACAATCTCCCAACACTAATGCATCATTGTCCTCTCCTTTTTCCTCAGATGAACCATATCTCCAGTACAGACGCAATGTGTTTTATCTGAAATCTAAAGAGCTGCAGGTATTAACTGTGCAGAAACATTCCTTACTCTTAGATATGAGTGAACTATGTAGACAGTGTTATCCATCACTGGGCATCAAGATTTCGTAAACTTGTTGGCAACCAAAATGCTGAATGGGCTTTAACGAAGACTTTGTCTGAAAGTCATTAGAGTGCATTGTTCATAATGAGGTTTTTCTGTAAATCAGCATTACGGCTTCACTGACTTCATAGGTTGTTTTCTTCAGAAGATGTTCTCTAGTGCTATATAATAAAAGTCTTTAGTCTAACCCATGGTACAAAGTGCTTCACACATAGCAAATTAAAATCTATAAATTGTAAAATTGTTAGTTTTTAAAATAAAAAATATGAGAGCAAGTAAAGTGAAAATAAATGAAATTAGAAAAGAAAGTAGAAAATTCTGGTAAATGACAAAAAAATCCTTTTATTTTCAAATATATTATGCTCAGGCTGGATATTGCTTAATTATAGTCAGCGTCTCATTCCCGAGCAGATAGAAGATGAAGGAGTGTTGAGACTTCTTTATGAGGAAGCCAGGAGCAACATCCTCACTGGTCGATACCCCTGTGACCCTGAACACTGGACGGGTCTTGGAGCCCTGTCTCTTGCTCTTGAAGAGGGAACTGGTCTGGACAGCCAACAATTTACTACTACTGTCAGGTAAGTTAGTCCCTCCAACTTACTTCTGTCTGTTATTCAGTTTCTCTTTTGGAACCCCTATAATGAAAATCCTGATTTCTTACCTTTTATACATGTCCATATGGTGTTATATATGTGCTAGATGACACATCAGGAGTTTAGCAAGCAATCAATGCTGAACATTTCCACCTTCAAACTGTAGTGTGTCAATGACAGTCTCAAAAACATGCATTCAGACAGTGGCTGTTGTTTTCCATATCAGAGTAGACGCACGGAAGAAGGCACTGGTTCGGATTTTTATTTGCAAACATGCAAAGGAAAAATTGTGAGCCTCTATCTAACATTAGCAACAAAATAATAGTAGTATGACATTTTAGGTTTTGGTTTTGTGTGAGGAGTGAGGGAAAAAGATTAATACTGCTCAATGGTAGTTTATAGCTTGGAGCCACCTCACATAAAGATGCAGGGGGATCTGTTTATCTGGATCTGTCCTAATGGAAACAAAGGCCACCTACCAGCACTTCACAAGTTCAGTAATTAACATGTAACATGTTAATTAAAGCAGCAAAACAGCAATTACCATGAAACATGGTAATTGCTGTTTTGGTGAGCAGAAAATGGTTGTTCGGTTTGCCCAGCAAGCAATTTGCCCCTTAGCCTGTTTTTATTAAGTATGAACTGTTTGAGGAAAGACAGAGTTAATTCAAACATATAACTGTGATGTAAACACCTGTACACTGATATGAATTCGATAGGGAGCCATTTGTTGGCCATTTTCTGGAAAACTGATTCTTACTTTGTGTGATGGAAATATTATGACGCAACTTTTTGTCAGTTCCTGATCCTACTTGACTTTGTGGTCTTACGCTCCAGCACTTTTTTAAATGAACACTTTTACTGTTGACTCTGACAATTTGCCTTCATAAAATGAAGAAGTATGCCGTGCCTATGCCGTTAATCATTTTGTCAAGTGGTGAACGGATGTGCCTGGCTGCAGTTTAATGTACTAGAAATAAACCAACACTGTAAAAAAAAAAAGCACCACCAAACTCATGTCCCTCAACCCACATATTTTTAAAGGGCATCTGGTGATGGAGCAGCTTCGAGTACTTTAGTACAATCAGTGACAATGTGTTGCAATTTGATAAAAATCCACAGGCATTGTGAAAAAGGTCAACAGTGCTTCTTTTGGTTGAGAAGGCTTTGATTTTTTTTAATGCCAGCACTCTCCTTGACACTACAGTGTTTTCCAATTACGTGTTGGATTGTAAGTGCAAGAATGCACAAATGACATTTCTGATGAGAGCCTTCATCATGGGAATATGTTTCTTTCTTCTCTGTAAAGCCTGACTGTAATTATAGAGCTGAGAATTCTAGGTACTTGGCAGGGTCGATGTAGCACTTTGTGTATAATGTGACAATACTCAGGACTGTAGTCACTGACACACATTACTGGCTGCCTGTAGTTACTAATAGCATACATCTGAAGACACAGTTTTGAGGAAGACTTGTTTGTTTGTTCAAGTGTTGTATGGATGTCTTACTTTTCATACCTTAATACTAGGGGAAACATCCCTTCAGTTGATATACCTGTCTTTTTGACCAATGGTCAAAATGCAATCGAGTACATGAGAAATGATACTTGTTTTCTCCTCTACATATAAGTTACATGTCAAAAATGAAAGACTTGGTAATCTTTGTATATACTGGATGAATCATTTTTTATGTTATAATTAATGTTCGCAGATTATATTTAAAATCAAGAAGCTGTTTTAGTAGAGTCAAGCAGCCCTCTCCAACTTTAGGAGTTTTTTTCTTATCAGTTCTGAGTGTTAGTATTTGAGGACAAGAGGTTAAAACTTGAGTAACACCTGTGCTCTAAAGAACTCAGTTGGTAGATAAGCACATTTTGGCAAGTGGCCTTCATCAAAGTTCTCATAAAACATTTCAAAAGAATGTTCAAGTGAAAGCCTGAAAGGGGAGAGGACATTAGGGCAAAGAAAATAAATTTATAGCCTGTGTATAGCAATAAAAATGTTTGTCACACCATGGAAAGCTGTTATTAAACACCCAACCATATTCGATTTATTAAAAAAATCACCAAGTACATAAATATAAGTTTTAAAAATGTTTTTTTAAACAATGCTTTCTGCCCTGAAACTCTGGGGGCATGTGCACTAACTGCACTGATTGACAGTTTTTAAACTAGTCCTAATGAACTTTACTAGCTGTGCAAATGGACATGATTTTGTTTTAACCAAACCCAACAATTTAGATGAAAATCATTAAAATAAACACAGTAGATTTGAAATATTTTGTCACTTTGCAGCTGTGGTATAAGTTACCTACTATAATAAACCAAGCACTCCAGGCAACGTACTCTCATTGGTGGATTTGTACTGCCGATGATGGCACCAGATGTTGGCAGGATGCAGGGGATGAAGGCTAAGGAGGTTCATGGTCTGTTTGATTTCATCCAGCAGTAACTGCAAATTAGCTGTGAATCCCACTTCTCTCAGAGGAAAGTTTGTTCAATCTGGTGTAAAATGGTCACTGCTTTCCTTCAGTGTGACTCTTCATGGAATCATTCCAGGTCTTCTTCATTTCCTAATTTTGCCGAGACATGCTAAGCTGGTCTGCAAATTCTGGCTTCCGGAGATGTATTTGCACAGCTAGTTTACAAAATGTAGGTGTTTGTAGTAATTGTGATGAAGTTGGAGAATCACTGATAGTGTTAAGGAAAAGGGTGATGCAAAATATGGCTTCTGCTCCATTGCATTGGGCTGTGATTTCTGACCTGAAAATCCTGAACACAAAAATGTTGAATAACAGTCCAACAGATTCCAAAGTCCAGTGCTACATACTATAGATAGCGCACAGTCATTTTACATGTTAGCAGCATTTATTTTCTGACATATATAATGTGTCTAGAAACAAATGTCTCACAGACTCTCAGTAAATGAGCATGGGACAGTACAGCACATTGCAGTGTAGATTCAGCAAACAGGTTAAATATGATCTCATCCACATTTGAACAAGTCAGATGCATCACATGCATAATACAAACCTCCGTCTTCTGTTTTCTACAGAGAAAAGAAGCTGTCTTCTTTTCTGCCTGCACATGTTGTCATGGGGAGTGGAGGTCTGCTCTCCACACTGCGAGGGAAGTCGAGCCGTCATGCAGGGCTGGAGCAGAACCTCTTGGAGGAGTACAGAAAGATCAGCACATCTGCTGGAAATTCTCCTGAGCCCACACAGCTCCTGCACCAGTACCTCAACACATGTCACTCTCTGCCTTATTATGGGTATGAATTTGTGTGAAGAGCCATTTGTACACTGTAACAATAGTTTTAAAAATTGAAGACAAGTAATTTACATACCTTAAACTTCTGACATTAAATGCACCAACAGGTGCGCTTTCTTCGTTGGGGAGATTGACAAACCAGCCCAAGGGATCCTCCAAAGGTCAAAACGTAAAGCGGTCAATGTTGGGATCTGCCTGGAGGGAGTTTATGTGATGGATGTCAAAGAGAAGGTGAGTACCGGATTCTCTTTGGTTTAAGCCTTTGTAAATCAGCGACGCAATTCCTTGTTCCTGACTTTGTGTCTGCGTTTACTCGGACAGTCCTTTTACACACTACAGAGCAGTTTTCATTTCTCTTCATTGAAAGTATCCCCGTTTCTTTTGTTGAACACACCTTCTTGCAGCATGTGTTGCTTGGCCTGCGTTTCAGCGAGCTCTCCTGGGACCACAGCTACCCCGAGGAGGAGGGGGACTCGCACATTCTGTGGCTGGAGTTTGATGGAGAGGAAGATGGCACTGCTGTCAACAAGTTGCTAAAGATCTACTCAAAACAGGTAAGAAAATGTTTGTGAAATGAAATTAAATCATCTCATTTGATTGCATCCTCCATCTGCTTACACCTGAACATCAAATCGAGAAAGTCTTGCTTCTGGAGAAGGTGACAGATGTAGACTTCCTATGTGTGTCTCACTTCAGATGTTCTCAACAGGGAGAGATGGTATGCAGGAAGTTCTAGAGAGCTGCACTGCACCTGCTGTATTTGAGATTTTCAGTTTGGGTGCAGCTGCTTTGCCTGTTCTTTTGAGAATAACATAACTCGTGCGTTTGTTGTCAAAACCTAAAAGATGTTAATATAATTCACTCAATGACTGTCTGAGCCTCTAGATGGTGAAGAGATGTTACATAATGTTAGAGGCACTAAAGCATAATCATATCAGGCTCTAATCCAATGACGGCAATGTGAGCCTTATGTGCTTGTGGTTCACTAATGGACTATTAAAAAGTAGATCCCAGCTGTGAAATATATACACTTAGAAGGATCAGACTTAATAATTTTTTTCCATGAACCAGGCAGAGCTAATGAGCGGCTTCATTGAGTTCTGTGTGGAGCTGAAATCTGCATCCGAGGGAGGAGCTGCAGCCGAGATGGACGGTGAGGTGAATCTGTCTCAGCAACCCGCCGGGCAAGAAGGCAGGAGCAAGAACGGACGTGGAGGACGGCGTGGGATGCTGCACAGGCAAGGCAGCGTCGTGTGCAGTCGGGTCCACTCGCTCAACACCATCAGCTACGTGGACAATGGTGAGTCTAAGTTCTAGTTGGTAGCACCTCACTTAGGCTCACTTTTCAGAGATAGGACACAACCTGGTTTTCATCAGTCTGTTAAAATGACAGCATTCTGTCAGTCACACATAGGTCACTCATGGTTTTATTTAGACATACCCACCCCAATGATGGAGAAATGTGTGTGTGTAATATTTGGCACACACACACAAGTTTGGTCAGTGCATCAAGTGCAGCATAATTAGGTGCTAAAGCAAAAGACTAAACCTAAACTAACAGCAAGTTAATGAAAATGTCCAAATGGCTAACAGCCGAGTTTATTTATGATCCTAAACTCTGAAAATACTGCCCATGTACGTTGTAACTCCTACTATACCAACGGTAAAATAAAAATATCCTGACAGCTGTGACGGAGCTCAGGACTTAACGTGAGGATGGCTGCTATGTAAGAAATGATTTAACTGCAGCTGATAAACAGCGACATTGTGCGACAACTCACCTGTCTAATGGAAAAAAAAGTACACGATGTGAACTGCTGTCAGATCCTGATTGATCCTGTCTCCGTGTGGGGAAAATTCATAATTATAAGTAAATGATGAAGTGACTGCTGGTCCATGTCTGTGAATGCATGCACACTCATGCTGGACCTGCTGCTTTGTGGCGCTGCAGGTTTAATAAAGTCAGAAGAAAGATTCCTCCAAACACCAAACTAAACTTTAGCTCCTGTAAATGTTTTGTCTAAACCTGGACTACATTCAACATTGGTGTGTGTCATTAATCTGTATCTGATCTTATCTTTTTAAATAAACTGATAATAATAATAATAATCTGTCCTGTTACAGACTGTCTTCATCGCTGTCATGTTTTATTTTTACACAGATTTTAGTTTGTAACAAATGTGACATTATAGTTCAGAAAGGTGTTTTGTGATTTTTGGCATGCAGACTGTGCCTCTGGAATGTTTTTGGATGAATATTGTTGCTGAAATGTGCAAAAAGCCTTCCCCTCATCAACTTCACACAACTTGAAGTGTTGTCATTTGTGCATACCTTTCTGTTAATGCCGTTCAGACTTGTGCTGTGTTGAGAATGATATGAAAATGTAATTAGGTCTGACCTAGTAAAACCTAGTTCGGTCTGTTATATAGTAGCTTTTATAGTACAGTGCTCATTCAGAGATTAGGTGGACAAGTTCAGATGCCTTCAGATTTACAGAAAGCACTGCATGTCTGAAAGGAGCTTCACAGTGTCATCTTTCTGGAGTGAACTACTACTTTTCTTCTTCTCCTGTTTCAAAGATTTTTTTAGTATTTGTTTCCATTTATGTCTTGCAGGAAAAGAAATCAAGCGCTTAAAGCCGAAAAGAGCTGCGTCCTTCTTCACCCGACAAACGTCTGCAACCACCTACTCTGCTGTGCAAGTGACAGAGAACCTGGAGCAGGGTTAAACTCACTGATCAGCTCAGCCTTGTTCACCTCGATGACCAAACCTGAACATTTTACACGGAGATTGAAAGAAAAGACTTGATACGAGCTCGAGACGTTTAACTGCTAATATATGAACATGTAAAGGACCAAGCGAGAGGTATCAAAGCGTGAGTGTCAATATTTTTCTCCTGAAGTTGTGTATATTAAGACAGTACAGTAATGTGAAACACAAAATGATCTATGCTTCCATGGTTGAACTGAAGTGGCTATTTATTAGATGGCCTTACATAAAGAACATATGATGGACCTCTTTCATAATTCTGAGACAAGCCTTAGAGAACTCCTCCAACAGTGACTCCCACTCCAACTGTGTGATATTTCTGACTCTTCTGCAGCGCTCCGAAAGCAGTTCTACTGCTATCATTCAAATATGTTACACCTCAAACCAGTATAACCACTGCGGGACTGAACAAAAAAAATGTTGCAATATGTCTCCGTATGACACTTTGCTACTCCTCCTCAAACTGCAAGAGTTACCACATACTCCTTAAAGTCAGCATGACAAACACTTTCAGGGGACGATCTAAGGGCATGTTCGCACTATTCTGCTTTTTCAGCCTGCCAGTGCCTTGTTCTCACGAAAGGGTGAAGCCACTTTAGAAAAGTACTGGTAGAAAAGTGTAGTGTTCCGTGTTAGTAACCAGAAAAATATCCGTATGGGAGCACATTGGCTTTGTTGCGGAAGTGTCTTGTAAGTACATGTATTTAAGAGTTTGACATAATATTTGCTGAAATGTGTCGACGGTTATCATGGAAAGAAAACGCAGGTGACATATCCTACTTGTTGAAAATAATGTTTTTATCTGCAAAAGCGGAATAGCATGAATTTAGTCTAAAGATTGAAATTAACAAAATAATTGACATTTACAGCTTCTACTTGTAGATGTTTGCAGTGTCAACTTCTTGAAATGATTGTTATTTATGAAAGAATGAAATGAGAGTCAAAAACTACACAAACTAATAAGGTCGTAAAAACAAATAAAATTTTATCTAATAAAACCTTTCATTGTTAGCAACTAGTCTAACATACCACACTGCTATTTCTGCCTGTTAGCGTGTCATAATCAATGTTAAATATCCAGACCAGCACCATTAGCACCAGTGACGTCCATGCACAGGTTTTGACTTGACTATCATTTGCTTGGCCGACTGATCAAACTGATGCAATGTTGTACTACTTTAACTAAACTTAAACGAAACAAATTCAGACTGTAGCTTATAAGAGCAAGTTTAGGCCAGCTGTTTGAAATGATTGCTTTCCTCACTACACTGTTGCATCTGACTTTATTTAACGGAACACAGGGAACACGATGTGTATGATGTTGCTGACATGTTTTCAGTTTTGCAACAATGCATTTTCAAAAAATACATTGGGTTTTAAAACGGTTTGTTAAGGA
Organism: Amphiprion ocellaris; assembly: GCF_022539595.1. Lineage (NCBI taxonomy): Eukaryota > Metazoa > Chordata > Actinopteri > Pomacentridae > Amphiprion > Amphiprion ocellaris. The sequence continues at coordinate 19,123,538 of NC_072779.1, read as the reverse complement.
TTAACTAAGTGGTAATCATACAAAGACGTGACAATGTTTTCCACCTGTAAAGCAACATTTATTGTTGTAGTTTATCTGAAAATGTACAGCTCACCGAATTTGGAGATGCAGTTTTTCCTGGAGAGCAAGAACGTGCTCTGTGCAAAGGGCACCGTCCAACTTTAGACTAGGGCTCTATTGCTAAGTTTTGTTTTTTTTTTAAGCGTTGATAGATTAACACTCATAATGTGTATCCACTCAGTACTGTGGGTGGGACATTACTCACTGTGGGTGCATCAGAGCCAAAGTAGCTCATTTTGATGAACACATTTATTTTACTGTAAATCTATACTAATAATTAGAAAAACTACCGATATGGATTCAAATAATTTGGCTGAGCTGATAATCAGTCGACCCCTAGTTTAAACCATGCCGTTGAAATCTCAGTCTTCACACCAAACCAAGCCTATCTGACATGCTGGAACCTCTCTAACATGATAGCTACCTTAACGCTGCAGAGACAGAACTGCCATCTGGCAGAGTTCTCCAGGTGTTTCGCTGAACTTCACCTTGATGCTGATACTTGCAGTTTCTGCCTTTGCCATACATTTAATGAGCAATCTCACCTCACTACACTGCCGTGAAAGAAGGTCCACATCTCTATATTCCCGCCTTCCACTTGAACATGTGTCCTCGTTTGAGATGTGGTTGTGTATTGTTCCTCATTCTCCTCAGCATGCAAACCGCAGAATGTTCTTACTTTTCTATGCTTTGACTTGTATGTCAGCTACTGTCTGTAACCTAACCGCAGCAGTCTGGTATATTGTTGCTAACATACACTATGCATGTCACACTGTAGCATAGGCATTCCTACAGTCTCCACATCATGTGATGCTGCACTATTAATACTAATACACTGTTTATAAACCTTTTACATCAGCCGATTGTTTTGTATTGTTTGTTAGCTTTTATGAGAGAATATTTTTACCTTCATTTTCATATACTTGTCAGTGTTTGGATACAAGAATGAAGAAATGTGTCTAATTAAGCATTATCCTTTCAAGCAGTCACTTTGCAGAAGCTTTAAGTGCCTTTTGGTTTCTACTAAGTTGGCATCTGAATGACTGTTTTGGTGCTCGGAAACCAGGAACAGACAATTTTGGTATTGCTATGGTTTAAAAATGGATTTTGTTTTGTGACATATTTGTCATGTTTATAACTATACATTGCATTTCACTTTTCCTAGCTGATGTGAGTATATTGATATACTAAGTGACTGATGTTGAACAGTGTATTGTGGTTCCTCTCAGTGGTCAGTCAGTTCTGCCTTTGTTTAAATATGTCAGATGTTTTTTTTTAAATAAACAAATGCAAAGTGATGTGTTTCTCAGAGAATATGTTAATATCTGCGGTGTTTACTCCAACAGAACTACTATGTTATCTTGCTTCTTTTAAGAAAAATGACATACACAAGACATTTCCTGAAATATTTTTTGCCACATGTTCTGATCAGACACAATTGTAGATTTATTTTACAATTTTCCTTCAATGTAATTCTTCGACCTGTTGTGCTGAGAAAGTGTTTATGTTGCAAGTGTGTGTGTGTGTGTGTGTACAGGGATGTAAGAGTTGTTTTAACTCTGTTAATGCATATTTAGAGTTGTTTTGTGATTAGTCCTGTGGAAATTGTTTTAAATGCGCATAAAACCTATTTTAGTTACTATAATCACACAAAATTTTACAATGCCTAAACAAAATCACAGAATGTTATTCCACTTTAACATTGTTGTTCATGCTGCAGTGTAGGCTTTTGACATATCTTGAATCTTTGGCCAATAAATGACTTTTTTCTTAAACATTAAGCTTGCTGACCTTCATCTGCATTTGTGTTGTGTCTGTTCTTCTGATTGCTCTTCAGCATATGTGCCTGCAGATTTTGTAGGGTTTCAATTTTAATAACATACAACAAAGATTCTATGGTACTTTTTATGCAATTTTATATATTTCAAATGTCGATAAGTTTCTTTAATTGGAATAGCATACGCTGCAACTAAAAAATATCAACCAAAAAATGCCTTTATTTGTGGCACTATACTTTGGCAATAAGCTTCAACTATGACATGAACAACTATCAGTCTACACTACACATTTGGTCAGTTTTATGGATTTTTGTTTAAAAAAAGGACAAAAGTAAGACCTTGTTTATAAGGACTGATATAACGAAGGTATTGTGCTTATTTCTGAAATTGTAAATGATACGGTGGCCATTACTATCCATGAGGAGTTCGTCCAACAGTGGGAATTAGACATATCTCTCACTCTCAACTTTTTGGATTATTTAAAAGTAAATCCACTAAATTGCTATCGTTCATTAAAGCATTGTCTTTCCATATGAATCCCTCTATGTTGTGATTTGACTACTTACTATGACTTGGTGGAAAGATTCTTGAGAAATATTCTTGTAATAATGCTCATATTAGAAGTGTACATATTTCTGTTTTAAGACACTGTCCCAAATTCTTTTACCTTTGTTTCCTGGTTAGCAGAAATATTTGTTCTGAATTTGGTAGATTTCTTCTGTCCCGTATAAATACTTTCATAATAAAAGTTTGCATAGATATTATTCATGTAAAAAATTAAATCACAATTTTAGACCCTACCTTCCCCTTAATACACCTTCTGCAAACAGGAGGTTTAGTCATTTTCTCATTTATTTGCTGCCCCTACTTATTAAAGTAACTTTTGGACTCCGATCTATATTTTTGAATGTAGACACTAACAACTTTGAATTGATAACTGTCTTCTGAGCAAATATCATATTCACTACTGATAAAAAAAAGATGTATTTTTTTGTTGAACTGAAGACATTATATCATATCGTCTGTAGGATTCTTAAATTCAAAAAAGCTTAAACAACTCCAACATTGGAAGATGATTTAGGTTGACTTGCAATATTATTTTCCATTTTTTAGTTATACTTTATTTAATGTCATTTATTTTTTAATTTCTTTCTTAATTTATGTAATATATATTGCTTTGCCTTGTGCAGCTTGATTTCTGTTTGTGTTTTTATTGTAGGCAGTTTATTTTATTTGTTCCCAACTGTCCTGTAGTGTTAACCTGCTGTTAATAAAGTTCGTTCAAAATAACTTTACGTTACGCACGCTGTGGCGACGCGGCACCGGATAGGCTGCAAACCCGGAAGTCATACCGCTTCCAGTCAGCTGCTTATGTGTCAGAGAAAATATGATATTTTGTGAATATACATAGTGAAACGCTTCGTTATTTACACTAGACAGCTGAGCTAAACAGCCATTCGTCGTTCTGGAGCAGGAAGTGACCGTTTTTAGGTCGCAGTTGTTGGTTGTTGTCATTCTGCCGGACGTCCGTCATCTGTGTTTGTCGTCGTTTTGTTTGTTCGTGTCTCAGCTGGTCCGAGTTCAGGATGGACGGTGAGGCGGACGGCTCGGTGACGGTGTCGGAGGACTCCGGTCGGAGGCGAAGGGTGCACGGCATGTTGAAACTCTACTACGGGCTGAACGAGGAAGGAAAAACCCCGGAGCAGCCGGAGTCTCTGGATCCCTGCGACATCAACGGGCCGCATTTCGACCCGGAGCTCTACCTCAACAAGGTGAGAAAACACTGCTGTTATGCTGTTTATCATATAACCTACATGTTGTTGTTGTTGTTGTTGTTGTTGTTGTTGTTGTTGTTGTTGTGGGGGGGGGTTGTTTGTTTTTGCATTGCAGTAGAATCATAAATATGTAAAATTAAACTTGTTGTTCTACAAAACACTGTGCTATTTGGTTTAAGGTAATGAGAAATCATGGAGATGCTACATGAATAAAGGAAAACATTAAAGAGTGTCTTTCATTCTGAAAAAAATGTGACAAATACAGTGATATAACCCAGAATTTACTTTAACTATGTTTGATCATTTATTTCTTAATTTCACAGAACATACGGTGAAAAGCAGCAGATTCTGTTAGCAGAGGGGCTCACAGTTCACATTATGTGTACAGTATGGGACTGCATGTACAAGCTGAGGGAAAAATTATTGAAACATCACTGAATATGGCATTTGTCTAGACATAGCCTGTTGTATATATATATATGGTAGATGCACAATACATTTTCGTTTTCTCTATTCTATTTAAGTTGCGTTTCCAGAATTTTCTCATCTCATTTTTATTTTTGAATTACATCATTCTCCGGCAGTATTGTTCACCTGATCGTTTTGTTAATAAAGCATATCAAAGTGAAAGAAATTGAATTGTGAAAGAAGGTGTGGATACAGGTACAAATGAAGACAGGTGTGATTCTAAAAGAAACCAAACTCATTGGACATGTTATTCTTTTTTTTTTTATATTACCAAACAATGCCTAACTTAACAAGTGCTCATCCAGTTGCCATCTCAGGAAGCAAATGACCAGTAGATATAAAGTAGCCTAATATGACCTTGTAATTTATTGACGGGCTGAGTGTCATGCGAAAAAATGATCTTGCATATTTTGACAGATCCGGTTGTCATGGGAACAATAATGGATTGGTTCTTCATATCCTCTCTCGTGAAACAAATGTAGAAATGATGATGTGTTTATATATATATGTGTGTGTGTGTGTGTGTGTGTGTGTGTGTGTGTGTGTGTGTGTGTGTGTATCAAACAATCATGCTCATTCAGATCTGGAGAACATGATTTGTATGCTGGGGCATATTTGCAGCACCACAGTGCTTCATTTAAATTCATAGGTTGTGGCACATTTCACCTTTATCAAAAAATAACAGCTTCTGCGATTTGTATATTACACATGGCCATACTGCAATTTCAATAAATATTTCAATTAAGTTTTTATCCGTGCTTTGAATGTACTGTTTTCATGTGTTGTTTTGACCAGTTGTGTGTTTTGTGTCCAAATACAGCTCAGAAGGGAGTGCTCTCTTGCAGAGTTGATGGACCAGGAAACCTGTATGGTGAAGCAGATCCGCTCTTTGGACAGTGACATGCAGACGCTGGTGTATGAAAACTACAACAAGTTTATATCTGCTACAGGTAAGGGAAGCATGACATTCACTGCTGTCGAATTACCAGCTTTTGTTAAATCGTGCAAACTTGGGAAGTTGAAATCAGGGTTATTCCAGGTTCAGAATGGGCCTCAGGGTGTGACTACAAATGGCAGTAAACATGATCAGTCTACTTACAGTAAAGGCAATGAGTCTGTGTTAGCTTATTTAACACAATTCTATGTAATTACTTGTTATTTCTTGCCATTTGATAAACAAAATGTATTTTGTGCTTGGGTCAGTATAACAGTTGCCCAAAATCCCTCTGTGCAGGAAAAACCTTTATGGAAATATCCATCCTTGCTTTCTTTTGCCAGACACCATAAGAAAAATGAAGAATGACTTCAAAAAGATGGAAGATGAAATGGATTGCCTGTCTGCTAACATGGCAGCCATCACTGACTTCAGTGCTCGAATCAGCGGTACTCTTCAAGACCAGCACACACAAATAACAAAACTGTCAGGTAAGTCTAAAACTGACTGTTTGTTTTGTTGGATCAGTTGTCAGGGACTTTATGATGGTTATTTTCATCTTGTCATGTTCCATCTCAGGGGTTCATACTCTGTTGAGGAAGCTGCAGTTTCTGTTTGAGCTGCCTGCTAGATTAAATAAGTGTCTGGAGCTGCAAGCCTACGCTCAGGCGGTGAGCTCCCACCGGCGTGCTCGCTGTGTGCTGCAGCAGTACAGCCACCTGCCCTCCTTCAAGGGCATTCAGGATGACTGTCATGCCATCATGGACAAGCTGGCACAGGAGCTTCGACAGAAGTTCAGGTGTGAATTTCTTAACATGCGTTGAGATTAGAGTTTTGAATGTATGTGAGACTTAAGAGTCCAGTTTAGAATAAATGTAGTGGTGAGAATGTTCTCAGATTTTCTAAGCCATAGAAAAACAAGCATTTATTTTTTCTCTACATCTTCTTGTCTGTCTTGTTGTGCTCATAGGGATGGTGGATCAAGCGCCAAAGATTTATCAGAGTGTGTGGAGCTGCTTCTACAATTGGACGAACCAGCAGAAGAGCTTTGTGATAAATTCCTGAGCCATGCACGGTCTCGACTCGAGTCAGACCTCCAGGGCCTGGAAGCAGAGATAAGACCATATCCAAGCACATCAGCCTTGAAAGATGCATCTGCACGCAGGTCGTCCTCTGCTGCTCCTGTCGGATCTCCGACCGATGGCTCCCCTAAAACAAGCTCTCTCTCGTCTCCCTCCTCAAACACTGACATCCTGGAATTCATAGACAGAGGCTGCAATGAATTTGTGAGCAGCTTATGTTTAGTAATTACATCCTATCAAGAACTGTTTATCAACCACGCTCAGACAGGTGAGCTAGCATCAAAAAATATTCCTCAGATGGCGAATGGCAAGCTGCACGCCTTTGTGGATGATCTGGCTGCTCGATATTTCTCGCTTGTGGAGCGGAGGATACAGGAGGAGAAAGGGGTTGGAGATAACTCCCTCCTGGTTCGTGCACTTGACCGCTTCCACCGCAGGCTGCAGGCTGTGGCCAAACTGCTGCCGGGCTCAGCTGTGCCAAACCAAGGGACTGAGATTGTGATACGAGCAGCGACGGAGCGGGTCAAGCAGTACCTCTGTGCTCTGCAGAGCTTCTACATGGACAGCCTGACCGATGTGAGACAGGCCCTGGCGACACCTCGGCTCTCCGTGGCTGGAGCTTCAGTGGCTGGAGGTGGAGCTCTTCTCGGAGGACCAGCCTCTGGGAGAGATGCTCCCACCAGCCTGCCAGAGCTGCTCTCCTCGCTGTCAGCCTCAATTCTCAATCAGATTAAATCAGTGCTGGCATCAGTGCATCTCTTCACAGCTAAGGACATTACATTCTCCAACAAGCCGTACTTCAAGGTGAATTTCAGTTTTTTTCACAAAAATAATTTTCTACTCTTCCCAATAATGAGCAAAGTAGCTAATGACACAACTGAATTTGAGTTTCTTTCTTTTCCTGTCTTCTGTGACATCATAACCCTGTATTTTGTTTTTGCACAATGACACTGACAGCTGTTTGTGTCTGTTTCCTCCTCGTAGGGAGAATTCTGCAGTCAGGGTGTACGTGAAAGCCTGGTGGTGAGCTTCATCAAGTTTTTGTGTCAGTCTTCTCGTCAGTTTTGTGAGAGCGCAGGAGACAAAGGAGGTTCAACTCCTCCAGCCCTCCTGTTGCTTCTGTCTCGCCTCTGCTTGGACTATGAAACCTCTACTATCTCCTACATACTGACGCTCACAGACGAACAGTTCCTTGTACAGGTACTACTCTGTAGAAATGCAGCGTCATCAGTCCTGAGAAGTCAAACTGATTTGTACTGTTTTTGAACTCTCAAACTGACCTGTTTCACTCCCACAGGTAACCTTTTTCACTGCTATCTAACCACGCATCTTCTTTTTTTTGTCCTCAGCACCACAGTCCTGTAACTCCTGTCACAAGTCTATGTGCAGAAGCCAGGGAGGCAGCACAGAAACTACTCAACCATTATGTCAAGGTACTTTTTTCATCAACAACCTTTACTAAACCAGCATCAAGTTAAGAAAGCCACAAATGCAGAACATTTATCTTTCTCTTGTTTTGTCCAGGTTCAGGGCCTGATAATCTCCCAAATGTTAAGAAAGAGCGTCGAAACACGAGACTGGGTGAACACCATCGAGCCACGAAATGTCCGTGCTGTGATGAAGAGAGTAGTCGAGGACACCACCTCGATTGACGTGCAGGTGGCACTTTGGAGGACAATTCCTGTGTTGTCATTGCACTGTTATTAATTACCACATATGAACTGTCTGCTTTGGTGATTCTCCTGCACTGTAGGTGGGTCTTTTGTATGAAGAAGGTGTGAGGAAGGCACACAGCAGTGACTCCAGCAAAAGGACTTTCTCTGTCTACAGCAGCTCCAGGCAGCAGGCCCGCTATGCTGCCAGCTACACTCCAAGGTACTGTGGCTGCAGACACACAGCTCTGAGGGGTGTAGTACAGTATGAGTTTGATGGAGCAAGGCTCTCCTTGCATTAACTGGCTTGACATAACCTAAATCTTTAATCAGACATAATGGGTATCAAGATGGCGGTTATCAACTTTCTGTGTTAGCCAGATTTTTCTAATCAGGCTCTGTGTGAGCTCCCCTAATACGGCTTGTTTTATGCATCATTTGATTCTTCTTCCACCAAAGTGAACCAAAAATCACTTTTGCTGCAAATAAGACAAGAAAGAAATGCTAGTAGAAAATTGTTAATGATGTAAGTTAATATGTTTATTTCATCCCTCAGTGCACTCTCAATTCAGCTGCTTATTTCTAATGTGACAGCTGCAAATTAAAGCTCTGAATCTTTAAACTTCATACATTTATACATGATGTTATATTGAAGTACATTTAGGTCTGACACTGCCTCATAAGGCAGGATATCGCTTAAACTTTTGGCCAAACCAAAGTGAAATTAATGTTGAATATTCTCTCATAAATACCCTAAGAACAAGAAAAGCACTCAGAGTGCAGTACTCGGTCAAGGCTGCTCAGTCGTTGTATGATTTCCGACAGGTAAGTCTGCAGCGGTGGATTTGTAGTAGGATTGCAATCATGTGATTGTCATTTCTTTGGCCTTTTTGCCTTTATTAGGTATAGGACAGTGGAGAGAGAGAGACAGGAAATGTGGATGGGGGAATGACATGCAGTAAATGTCCATGGGCTTGATTCAAACCCATGACCGCTGCATCCTGCTTATGGGTCACCCGCTTAGCCAGCGAAGCTGTCTGGGCACTCGGTCCTTGTGTCATTTCTGACCTTCCCTGAAAATTTCATTAAAATCTGTTCATCCATTTTTAAGTAATGTTGCAAACAGACAGACAAACAGATGGACAAACATACACCAGTAGTCACATAACTCTGCTGCGTTCCTTGACGCAGTAACAAAGGATTTCTAATATGTGCTTATTAGCTACGATACCAGCAGACTGAAAACATGTTGGCAGTAAAACAAGACCAAACATACAATATTTATCCATTTTCTGTACTCAAATAACTGGTGAAAGGGTGACGCTTCTTATGCCCCATTTGAATCCAGACTCTGAACAGAACCTTCTCCAGTGAAGGTTAGCTGTGCAGCATAAGTTACCATGGTGATCTGTCTATGAGGATCTAACCTAGCATCCCAGGAGAGCCACTGGCATTGAAAACTGTTTTAGGTTTGCTCACTAACCTCACTTCAAAGGACAGCCTTCAGCTTTTATTTTTGTTGGCTGCATTCTATATTTCCCACATTGTGTCAGTGCAAAGTCAGATGTACAGACAAGTAATTATTATTTATTGTCTCATTGTTTCCCATTATTAAGTCATTTTGAAAATACCAGGATAAAGTAATGCCGTAGTTCAGTGACTGTGCAAATGTTGTGTGTGAAAGGGAAACAAACAGGCAGCTCATCTGTATCGCTGCTATCAGTTTCATTGCAGGAGGCCAGATGTTGTAGAGGTGTCTTTAATCATACTTTAATTGTAGATTCACTGAAGCACTTTGTCTCTTGTTTCCCTGCAGTGCTCCCATGGATACCAATCTGCTGAGCAACATACACAAGTTGTTCTCTGAGCGGATTGACATCTTCAGCTCAGTGGAGTTCAACAAGGTGAGTGCAGATCTTCAGGGGTCTGTTCCAGAGAGCAGGTTTAACACACTCTGACTCCAACCATCAGCTCTCAGCTGATGAACCCTGAGATGGGAAACTCTGAGGTTTCACTTCCTGAAGAGCTGTTCAAAGTTAGTTCAATCAACTCTGAGTATGCTCACGCTGAGTAAAATGTGTGTGTAATGCAAATAAGGCATCATTAGTGGAGCTCTGATACGAAGCTTCATCATGACAACGGGTAGATCAAGTATGGAGCATACATTTTAATGAAGTGGAGTAGAAATATGAATGCGTCCCACTACACTCTGAAATTGATCTTACTAAACAGAAGTGAAGAGAGAAGCCAATAAGTTAACTTAGCATGGTACCCGAATTCATCCTGAAATTTTCCTGAATGGATGATGAGACTGGAATCCTGCAGTTTGTTACACTGGACTGGATGAGTGACGGCAACAGTAACGTCAAAACCTCCCTTTTAAATGGCATTTTAGTTTTATAATTAGAATCATCCTTATTCAGAAATATTCACATCACCGGCAACATAATGTGATAACTATGACAGGAATGTTCCATCAGTGCGACCAATCACAACACAACAAATGATTACTCATCAGTCAGTGAGTCCTAGGCTTTATACAGATAAGTTTTATTTAAACAGTGACCATGACAGTAATGCTAAATGTTTCAGTGTGGGGGAACTGGTTGACAGCCTGACAACTGCCAACATGTCCACACAGTAACAGTGTTCTAAAGAAGGACAATGTATAGATGTTATTCTGAGCTGAGGATGAATCCACAAAGTGCCCAGATCAATGTCTGTTCTTTCATTGATAGAAATTGATCACAAAAGAGGTCATGTTAAAGATGGTAACAATCCAATATCTATTTCTGTGTTTCTAAAGACATGAATGTCTGCAGATTAATGCGCTCTGATATATGTTTTGATATCAGCTGTGTGAATGAGGAAATGAATCGTTGTTTTAGCCAGCTTTTTCAGTTTCAGCAGGAGAGGAAGAATTACAAAGTCAGAATTTATGAAGAAACCTCGCCTGCAAACAGGTTTCAGTTACCTCTGTTTCTGAAAAACCCTGAGTTTTCCTTATCCAAAGGTTAGCCAACTCAGAGATTTAACTCAGCCTTCGTTACACCTGCCACTTTCTTTCTCACGCACCTCTCCTCTGCCACAGGTCTCCGTGATGACAGGAATCATCAAAATCAGTTTAAAGACTTTCCTGGAGTGCGTCCGCCTACGCACCTTTGGCCGTTACGGGCTGCAGCAGATCCAGGTCGACTGCCACTACCTGCAGATGTATTTGTGGCGCTTCGTCTCTGACGAGAACCTCGTCCACTTCCTGCTGGATGAGATAGTGGGGAGCTCCGCCCACCGCTGCCTGGATCCTGCCCCGATGGAGCAGAGTGTGATTGAAGTCATCTGTGAAAGAGGTTAAAGCTTGAAAGCGCACAGAATTACAGTAAACACTGGAATCATGCATCAAATTGAAACACTTTTCCTCTTACATTTACTAACATTTATTAATCCACATTTAAATCATACTGTGAAAATATGGCACACACTTGCTGAATGCTCTCACCTTTGTTAGAAATCAGCTGAACCTGGATGGCAACAGTCCTTACAATCTAAAATATGAAACTCTCTGCATCAACAGATATTAACTTTTGTGTCAGAAACATAGGGGCAGCTCTTCATCACAGTTAACATATCAGTAATTCTTCTAACTCCAAAGCAAACCACAAAAACGCTTGGTGGTTATATTGATAAGATACTGAAGTCACTGACAGTGAATTTACATTCCAGGCATTTGTAATAAATGTGCACGAGCCTGTAGTTTTTCGGTTTAATGTTATAGCCGTCATATATAAAACATAAAATATGACAAAATAAGTCCTTTTGTCTGCTCTGCCTGCAAAGATAGAAAAACATGAATTATCCAGTATACAAGCTGAAATGTTTTAGCACATTCTCCCCTTGAAGGAAACTTGTTGAATGTGAAAACAGAATATTAATGACTAAAAAGAAAAGCTGTGTCCTGTGGAAATCTCATGTATTAATAAATCTTTTTTAAGGGGTCTTTTGCTGAATAATTTGCGACCTGAATGTCCTCTGATTATGTAATCTATATGTAACACTACCTGCAGCAGAAACTGGCGTCAGGTGAGTTGATTCTCTGTTTTCTGTGCACGCCTCCACAGATACATGGTGTGTTGGGGAAGGTTTAAATGTTCATCCTATAATAAAAGTGTAATGTGGAATTTAAAAGGTGTTTTCTTCTTTACAAAGTAAGGTTCCAGCTAAGAACATATACTGGTGGTAGATACATAGTCAATTCAATTAAATTTTGTTTATATAGCACCAAGTCACAGCATGTTGTCTTGTAGCACTAAACATAGTACAGTGAAGACCTCACAAATTTTGAACAGAGAAGCCAAGAAATGCTCTATAGTTTTACCAATTAACTGTAATGAGCATATATATATTTATATATTTAAGTATTAAAAACACAGAAACAAATGACTACCACAAACTAAAGTCATTTTGCATTCCAATTATCTTGAACTTTCCTGGGTTGACTGTCTTGAAGTTTTCTTAAGTAACTTTGTGGTATAAAAGACAAAGCTCCCTATAGCACTTCTCAGAGGTCTTCTTTAGATCTGTCTTATATTTGTTATGTGTCCAGATGATCTCCTACAGCTTCTGTAACTATCAGGTCTGGACCCTGGTGGCCAGTCCATCAATGTCCCTGTTTCATCAGCTCTTTTAAAACATTAAAAAAATAATGATTTTTCTGCAGCATCAAACAAAATCAACTTCTTTCTAATCAGACATTTTCCAGAGGGAACGGCATGATGGATTTTCAGTGTTTGTGGTTCCATCGATTTAGACAATATCCCGTCACCACTGGCAGAAATGTTGCTCTAAACCATGACAGACCTTCCATCATGTCTCAGACGGCTGCCAGCACTCTGTCTTGTACCGCTCTCCAACTCTTTTTCTCATACATTGTCAACAATGGGATCCGATTCAAACTTTGATCGATCACTCTGCAGGACTCTTCTATTGATCTTCCCTTCAATCTTCGTAATCTTTACCATATTTCAGCCTTTTAGCCTTGTTCTCCTGAAAAGGCCACTCTACCACTCCTGCTGAGCAAGTTCCTTGCTAGATTTCATCCGGTCTCTCAAAGGAGAAACCGGAAGAAAGCTCTTTTCATGTCCATCCACTCCTTTTTTTGTCTTTTACCTCTACAAACTTCTTCCTTGAATGCCACATCTTGAGTCTCAAGTTTGTTAATTTGCTTTTGAGAGTGCCCTTGCTGATATAAAATTATGTTTTATGCCTGTCAAATTGTGTTCAGGATTTTTAATGGAATGATGTGTTTGAGACTTTGTCTGATATATTAGCGGACTTACAATATATACACTATCGTTCAAAAGTTTGGGGTCACCCAGACAATTTCTGAATAAAAGCTCACACTTTTATTCATGTGCTAACATAATTGCACAAGGGTTTTCTAATCAATTAGCCTTTCAACACTATTAGCTAACACAATGTAGCATTAGAACACAGGAGTGATGGTTGCTGGAAATGTTCCTCTGTAACCCTATGTAAACATTTCTTTAAAAATCAGCTGTTTTATAGTCATTTACCACATTAACAATGTCTAGATTGTATTTCTGATTAATGTTATCTTCACTGAAAAAAACTGCTTTTCTTTCAAGTGACCCCAAACTTTTGAACAGTAGTGTATATGTAATGCTCAAACCTCACTTGTAGTCATAATAGAAGGTAGCTTAGATCAATCAATAAGAATCTATAGTCTAGTATAGTCTAGTCTATAGAGTCTAGTTTATAGAGAACATTTCCTGTTTTTCAAACTGAGTGCTGACTTAAAACTGGCTCCCTGTATATTCTAGTTGTATCTATACAGATTGAGAAATGCAGACAATACAATATAGTATAATTATTATAATCCTGTTAAAACAGATCTACTGGTTGCTACTTCTGAGACTTTTGCACAGTATAATATTTTATATTTCCACTGCAGCCTCGGTGTCAGAGAACCATTACAAGTACAGTATTTCCAAGTATAAATGTAATTCAGATGTATTTCACAAGCTCAGCCTGCCAGAGGTACAGCTGACTGTCGCCACCTGAAGAGTGCATCTGATTGGCTGAAGCCGTTTGTTCCCACCCTCTTCTGATGACCGATGAGGGATCTGATTGGCTGAGACACGATCCGTGCTGCCAAAACGTGGTTTGAGGGCGTTTCTGTTCAACCTGCTGCTGGTTGGTGGACACACGGGAGTTGATGCACACAGTCCAGTTGCACTTCCACTAAATCCACCGGTAAGAACCTACAGAATTTCAAGACACGCTGCTCTTTACTCGTTTTATTTGCTGTATTTTCTGAAAAAAAAAAAAAAAAAAACCTTGAGCTTCCCTCGTGTTCATGTGATTTCAGGAAGGCAGGTAAACAGACTGAACGGCCTTTGTCTCATGTTTCATAATAGAAATGTCCCTGCATGGACACACAGCAGGTTGAACTTTGTCTGTTATTTATGACAGTGATCGCAGGTACACAGAGTAACAGCCAGTTTAAGTTATTTCATTGATTGTGAAAAGATTGTTTTACTGAGAAGTCATTACTTTTTGTTGACTTCAAACATCTCATTACTTATTCTCTTGCTCTTGTTTCAAGATACTTTCAGTTCTGTTAGTTATTTTGTCGAATGTCTGTTCATGATAAAGTACAGTTAGAATGTCCTTAAAGTATATGACACAGTTTTATCATTTAGTCAATGGGCTTTCCATCAAGGACGTCTACCATCAGCATCTGTGGAAGAAGTTCTCAGATCCCTCACTCAAGTCACAGTAGAAATACCCTCTGTTTTAAACTGTACTAGAGTATAGTTACAGAGGTCTATCTGGCTCATTGGTAGTTGTTTGACTCTCTTGTTGCAGGATAATGTTTCTTGTTAGTAGAGTTTGGTTTAAATCGCAGCATCTCTTTGTACAAGTCAAACTTGAGGAGGTCTAACCAGCTACTGTCACTGAACACACCACTGTCTGTCTATGCAGGGCCTCTGTTATATTTTATTATATTATACTGGATAAGTTGATCGTACAAACAAGTGACCAAGTATTGAAAAAACTAACATAAAGTGTCTTATTAAGGTGTTGGACCACAACATGCTGCCAGAACAGCTTCAGTGTGACCTCTCTGAGCTCTAGTAAAGGGGTAAACACAATCCTTCCAAAAGCTAATCCCTCATTTGGTGTTTTAATGATAGTGGTGGAGAGTGCCATAGGGGTTCAACTGGTGTTGAGATCTGGTGACTGTGAAGCATACGGGCCTCGTGTCCTCATTTTATCATCCTGGAGGAGACCTGAAATGTTTCATCACTAAGAGCAACATTGTGTTAATTAACAGTGATGCTTCCTTTAAGGGGACAAATGAGCTCAAACCATGAAAGCAAAGTGCCTCTTGACGCAAAACAGAGCCATTGGATTGCATTTTCCTATGCTTTGTCATGGCTGTAGATGTACGTCTAATTTGCTCGTAACTATAGCTGTTCAATAAATGTAGTGCAGGAAAAAACATAGAAACATCCATCATCTATACACCACTTAATCCTCAATAGGGTCACGGGGGGCTGGAGTCTATCCCAGCTGACTTAGAGTGACAGTAGGGGACACCCTGGACAGGTCACCAGTCTATCACAGGACTACAAATAGAGACAAACAATCACACTCACACCTGCAGACAATTTAGAATCACCAGTTAACCTCAGCATGTTTTTGGACTGTGGGAGGAAGCCAGAGTACCCAGACAAAACCCACACACGCACAGAGAGAACATACAAACTCCACACAGAAAAATCCCAGGCGCAAACCAGGGATCTTCTAGCTGCAAGGCAACAGTGCAGTCCATATAGAAACATAGATCAGAAATACTCAAATAGAGTACAAATATCTTGCTCTCAACCTAAAACAAATGACTGTTTAACAAATGACAACAGAGTTTTGTCTCTGTAGGTGGAATATATAGATGTGTACAATTGTTAGGCAACTTAATTATATATATATATATATATATATATATATATTTCCACCAGCTCCCTTGTTTATTCTATTTTTATGAACAAATGTAACACAAAATGACAATTAAATTGCACTTTTGGTCTTTCAAAAAGAATCAGTGACCAGTACAGCCACCCTTCCATGAGCTGTCCGTCCATGGACTTTGTCAGTGTCTTGATCGTATCATGGTGAACTTTCAACAACCACTGCCTCCATAATGCTGTTCAAAGAGGTGTATAGTTTTCTCTTGCTGTAGTTAAGAGGGGCCCACAAGTTCAACATAACAGCCAATGTCACACCTCCTCTTCAGCTTGCTGGTGCCCTGTGTCCATTAGTGATCCAGTTATAATTCCATCCAGAGTCTCTCTCACTTTATCTGTTCAGGAAACCACTGGAAGAAAAATCTGCCTGCAGGTTTTTCTTGGCTCAGTACTGATGCTTCAACTTGAGAATATTATCCAGTGGTGTTGTGTTTCAGCCCTCTTTACCTCGGCCATGCCTCTGAGTACCTGACACTTTGTACTTCTGGACACTCCAAGCAGGTTTCAGATGGTGGCTCTTGAGGCTAATGACTTCCTTGTAGCGTCATATTCATTTCCGAGTGCTTTCCAGGTAATTTGCACCTTTTCCTCTCAGTGGGTTTGTGTGACCCTGTTGACTATTCTCAACAAAACATTTGCCTGGTTGCCTGTCATCTGTCTGAGAGGTGTTTTAGAACTGTAGACAGTTCAGTGTGAGTTATATCTCTGTTTATGGCCTATTTTACCTGATCTAATGGAGCTGCCCAATAATTATGCACACAGCATCATATGACACTTTGTCAGTATTTTAAACTGGAAACCTGAAGGTCACACTGTGAGAACACATGAGACTTTGATTAATTTTGGAAAATGTGCACAGAAATAATAAAGTTAGAATACTACTGCTTAATCATTGTCCATGTGTTGTAGTTACTTTGCACCACTACTATTAACAATATTTAAACAAAGATTTGTAATGATTCCTGTAATGTTCTGAGCTCGAAAGATGCACCTTTTAATATACATTTATGTTACTGCTAAATGCATTGAGGATTATTGACACTCTTGGATAAGATTCACTCTAGAAAATGTATGCCAAGTAGCTTTAGCACAAATCAATGTTCCTTCTCATCATCAGACGACTTTTATATCCGGCTTTCATTTTTACAGCGTAGTATTTCCATCTGTCTTCATGTCAACTGTTGCCAAGTGCTGCTCAAAGGCTGATATATATTATCAACCCTCATCTTCTTCACAGGACGAAAAAATGAGACCAAACAGTCAAGCACTGAAACACAAAGTGCCACATGACACAGAGAGGGAGTTTGGAGGAACCCTGGGTGAGTCATAGTATCCTCACAGCTTAGATTTTATTAAAGACGACATTACCATCACTGTCACTTTATAAAGCAAAATGCACTGTAAACAATGCATCTTCTATTCATTTAGTCGTTCTATTTACAAATGCAGAGTTATTACATTACCTTGTATTGTCCTAGGGCTAAATGCTGCTTTTCTATATAAACTGCACTTAAAGCAAACCTCAAGAGTAGCATCTTAGTGAATAAAAGCTGACTTTCAAATAGAAGAGATAAAAGGTGATGATATTATCAGCTAACACACTAAAGAACATTTATAGTATTGTCTTATTTATGAGAGATTAATTGTTTTCTAAAATTGCACAAATCAGTTTACGATTTTCCCAGTTTGTTTAGTAGATCATAAAGCATTCTCCACTGTAACAATAATAAGATGTTTCTCTGTGGTGAAGATCAGCAGCTTCACAGCTTCAGCTCCATCAACAGAGGATTGTTTATTACAGCTCTAATTAGGAATCTTCACAGCCGTCAAAGTCACAAGTGTCACTGCAGAGATGAGATGAGAGAACAGATTCGTCACAGCTCCTCAGTGTGTGTCAGCAAACACACGAGTGGAGCTTCGTTTCCTGCTGCGGTCCTTGAATTGAGCATCACCACTGATTTGGTTTCCAGTTTTTAAATGAAAATCATGTTTTGCTTTGACAGTGAACCTCTCCGTAGACCTCGTGTTTGACAACGCTGAACTGAACCTCAAGTTTGTAGACAGCTGATTTAATTGTTCTGCTACTGTACACTTATTTGAGATGCTTGGATTATTCACAGTTTATTTGCAATATTCATCTGATATCGTTGATAAATCTGACTTTCCAGGCGGAGCTTCACTCCCTGGTTTTCCTCAGAGGCTCTTTCATGTATTTTTGTACCTTTAGTGCTTCTGGCTGTTGCTCTGCTGTGTCCACACACTCAGTCTGTCACTTTTATCTGGATCCGTCTGTCAGGTGCCATATGCATTCCCATCTTCCTTCCGCTGACGGTGCTGTTCCTGATCTGTGTGAGTCGGTCTCCTGAGGCCAGTGTGCTTCAGTGGCCTCCTCCTCTCCCCTCCCAGGACCAGCTGTGGGACCCAGTGGCCCCCATGCTTCTGCTGGCATGGATCACTCTGCACACCCTCCTCTATTTCATGCCATTAGGAAAGGTAGGACATATTCATCAGACACTGAACTGACTTTAAAATCAGTTGTGGCTCTGTGGGTCTTAAATCCATCTAGAATTAACGCTACACATTGTTTTACTATGGCCTCAATGAGGATTAATACTGACAAAAAAAATAATTTTTATAGTCTTTATTGTCTCAGTCAGTAATATCAGAGCTGTTGGTTGAATTAATTAATTAATTAAATTGTTATTAATAACTATTAAAAAAATTGTTATTAAAGTGATTCTGTCTAACTTTAACTGAACAGTGGCCTCTGTGGGCAAAGTTATAGGATAATTGAATTAAACTGATTATTTCCTGTTTTAGTCTGCAGCTTTAAAGCTATGATGTATAGCATTTCTGCATTATAATGTCCAAAAACAACTAGGCCCATGTTTGTTATGTGTATATGTTTTGACTTGTGTACTGAGATCATCCCAATTTTTTGCCATAATCTTCCCAAATGGGAACTTTTAAAATGTCACAAAAAGAGGAAAAACAGGAGGAACATGCAAATTGGGCACATTTCCATTAACTGCTTTGGAGTGAATAAACTGGGGTGTGTAGCATCATCAGAAGGTGGCGCTATAGGTTACATTACAGAGGGCTGTAATAAACAGAGCAGAAGAAGCTGAAAACAGAACTACCTGTTCTCCAGAGTGGGAAGAAACAAATGAAACTTTGATCATCTACCGCTTGTTTTCAGTCAAGGTGGTTGTAATTATTCTTTCATGTCAGCTGATGTTAGACATGTTTAATGCTGTCCAGAGACAACGACAGCGATGGAAGCAGAAATAGCTCATTAGTCACGTGAACTGAAAGAATGTTGCATCATAGCTTGCTGTAATAAGGATGCTTCTCTGTCCCATTCATGCACATCTTTTTCTAAAAAAGTCAACAACCACTACAAACAAGCTTAAAGCCCATTTATTTATGTTTTTTTTCCATTTGCATTAACATTTTCTAATGTCACCCTTCGCAATGTCCATGCAAATTATTTTATACAATGTAAAAACAGGATAAGAGAGTACAGAAAGGAGAAGAAGAAGCTGGTGAACCAATGAGGTGGCCTCATGAGCCTCCATGAGCATGATCCCACATTACTTCACAATGTCATCAAACTGCATCTTCTGTTATTATTTTAATTATGAGACGTCTTGTGGGAGAAATTACATACTCTGGGTTAAATACATCATTGTGTTTTACTATGAATTGGTGAAATTTCATTTAACAGCAACACAATTAGAAAACCATTGAGCAAACTACATTTTAATGTTGCTGTCTATTGAACGTTTGCTCATGAGTCACAATAAGCCCCTGGTCATATAGACTGAGTGAGGATATTATGGTTCAGTGAGAGAGTATGGATTGAGTTTCTTATGATTTTAACTTGTCAGTTCTGAGAAGAATAATTTCATTAATTATATTACAAATTAGTCTTACTTTAAAAGTTTTGTTTTCACTATTACCTGAAGTTTTAAGAGCTAATAACTGATGGTAGAAATTTAAAAAAAAAAAAAAAAAAAACAAAAAAAAAAAACATTCGATGATTTTTTCCACCGTGGATTTTCTTTCCATAATCAATAACATAAATAAATCCTTTTGATAAGGCAGCCTGAGCATGATGGTATTTGATAAACTGTATATTAATGGCAGATTTCTGATGTCCCAAATATCAAGTACTAGAAACATAAATAGATATGATGATGGATGGATAGATGATTCCCATTGTGATACCGATGATTCTTATATACTTAGACTAACCTTCTGATACAGTAGTGCAACTCCTCAGTTATTATTATATGCACAGAACATGATTAGTGTTTGATTCTGTTCATTCTGACTGTATTTGTCTGCAGGTGTCTGAAGGATTACTGCTGAGGGATGGAACACGTCTCAAGTATCCCATAAACGGTATTGTTGGGTTTTGTTGCTATTGTTCAGTAAATAAATGAGATTTAGAATATATTGCATTGTTGAAGGCTCTTTAATCCACATGAGTTGAGACAATTCTTCGTCATACCATAAGTGTGAAATGTTTTATTGTGCTGCAGCACTATATAGAAATATAATATCTGTAGTATTTCACAGCTATTCTTCAGTGTTACACATGTTTTCAGTGCAAATGGCTTGTTCACATTTGCAAAGCCCAGTGTAGAGAAAATCTTTCTTTCTTTTCCATTTTTATTTTAAGGAAGCTCTAAAAGCTATGTTTAACTGTGTTGGCCTGACCTTGACCTAAAGTTTAGCAAAGTTACACAATGCTCAGCTCTTCCAACTTTTACCTATTTTTCATCCCAGCCTCTGCCAGTCTGCTTATCTCTCTCCCCCCAGCTACAGCATTCACTTTTGTTTGTTTTCCTCCCTCAGGTTTTCATGCCTTGTGCATCAGCGGTGTGTTGCTGATGTTGCTGCTGGGACTTGGGGCTCCTATGGGGTATCTGTTTGAGCTGCTGGTGCCTCTGGCAGTGTGTGCAATTGCAGTGTCATTCGTGTTCTCGGTCTACCTCTACATCCGCTCCTTCTGGGCTCCTTCCCATGCTCTCGCTTTGGGGGGCAACACAGGTGAGAAGTTAAAGTTCATCATTAAAGGAATCCACCTTTAAATACAGTTTAAAAACAGCCACTGGCAATGTACAGTGCATTTGTAGGCCTTTCTATTGTTTGGTGGAAGATTTTGGTATTCCCGTGGGTAATTATTTAACAGCTGAGCTCTGCAGGAGCTTGCAGGCATCAGCCAGGGAGTGAACGTTCTCTTTCAAGTAAGCTGACCCTGCTACACTGAGCTCCGCTGCATCTGAAGGCAGAAAGCATCCACTGTTGTGATTCAGGTACCGAGAAGATTACTTTTGTCGATGTTCGTGTAAAGGAAAAATGAGCAAGTCTACAGCAACAACATGTTGTCTTCAGAGTCATGCTGTGAAATCAAATTTACAGAGAAAGTAGGCCTTAGAAAGCAAAAAACGATGCTCATGCAGGATTTATACCAACACCAGTGCTATGGTTCCATCTGCATCAACTGTAGTTTGTGTTTAGTGCTATTTAGCAAGAGAAATTTTCAGTTAATATAGTAAAAAGCTAAACCAATGGTGGTGAATGTAGTAAACATGCTTCCTTAACATCAACAGTTCTGTGACTGTGAGCATAACATGCTGGCATTAGCATTCTTACAGCCAGCAGGGGGCGACTTATCTGGTTGCAAAAAGAAGTCAGATTGCACAGTTATCTACTGTATCTACAAAATAGTCTCGCTCACTGGATGTAGGCTTTGCCATTTCAGTGAAACATTTCATGCAGCTTTCCTGTCTACTTCAGAACAGGAAACAACAACAAACTCCAAGCTACACCTTCATGCTGAAAGTTTTATGTTTTGTCGTATATTTGGATCATGCAGTAACTCTCTGCTTGGTTTATTGAGGTGAATTAGCCATTTTCCTGACAGTGTCCACCTCTCTGTATGCAGATGTTTCTCCTTCATTATTTTTGTAATAGTACTGTCGCTGCATCCTAGGCTTAGCAATGCCCAAGACAACTGTGATTAGTTAAAAAAAATACCAATAAACCGTAGTGTTTTTCACCGTGTAGCAAAATGATAATGAGGTGCAGTCAGACTATTCTTCAGCACTGACATTGTGCTATAGACATACATCTGGCTATGCAGAAAATCACCCTACTTCTGCTTTCATTTCTAACCTCAGTAAACATTTTTCAATTAGTTTATGATCTCAATCACAAGTTAAATGTCTCCTTCAGTATAGCATGGTATTCATTTCTGACATAATGGCCCCATTTAGAGTACAATAGACGATAAAGTGGAGAACATTTTTGGCCATGGCTACCTTGACAAGTTGCTGCCATATAAGCTTCTGTAGTATCCTTGAGTTATCAGTCAGATCCAGTCCATCTAATTTACATCCTGTATCAAAAAACAGGATGGCGACAGCCAAATTCTGCAATTGAGGCTTTAAAAACGGTACACCACACACCGCTGGCTCATGTCATGGTGGCTTTTGTCTGTAGTTCTGGACAATGTTGAAAGATGTTCTGGGAAATGTCGGTTTTTTACCATCTAGTAACACTTGCATTGAAGTGTGCATTAACAATCAGTAGAGTCATTTTAATGACAGACTTAACAACATTGGTACCAGCATCGGTGGAACCATTGCTGCTAACAATGGCACTAGTATAAGTCAGGTCAGCGAGTCAGCACTGACATTAGCTGGACGCCTGTACAGGCAGATCGAAATGAAATGCCATCAGTTAAGACTATTGATTATAGCTCTGTTTTTCTTTGTATGACAACTTAAAATGTCTTACGTAAGAAAGGCATATTATAGAAACAGTTTTTGACTATACAGAGATTTCAGCTAATGAACTGTTATAACTAATCACTGATGTAAGTTTGTGACTTCTCGTGTTTTATTTACAGCATGTACCTGCAGATGTTGAAAGCTCAGAGTTGTATATCATAATAATAATCTCTGTTGACAGTTATTTAATGCATCCATCCATTGTTTTGATTTAGGAAATCCTCTGTATGACTTCTTCATTGGACGAGAGCTAAACCCTCGGATTGGAAGCTTTGACCTGAAATATTTCTGTGAGCTCAGACCGGGTTTGATTGGCTGGGTGAGTTTAATCTGTCCGTGGACCAATGCCAAGAGTAGTTTTATTGAATCTATTTATATTACAAGCTTTTATTATATCAGAATTCAGCAAATCAATTTCATAAAATTTTTGACAACAGATTTAATTTTCGATTTTTGCAGTTGTTGTTATATGTGAATCTACTGTGACACATTCTGCTCTATGAGAAGCACTGACTGCATTGATTAGTGATTTGACAGCCAACAGGTGGCGATGTTGCTCTCTGATCGTCAATAATCACTTGCAGTCGGTGACTTTGACGCAGTCAGATTTAGAAACTTTTCTCCCAGATGACCTGACACAGTGAGAGATTTGTTGGAGGACAGGGGTGCACATCATTATCTGTGTCTGACTCATCAGACCAAACAAGACAGAATATAGATTCCCCTGTGAGAATTCATTAAGATTCCTAAAATTACAACAAGATTTCCCATTATCTTCACTGGTCACACAACCGCTACACTGAGACAGTAAAAGGATCAAGCTGCACTGGAAAACGTTGCTGTAACAAGTCTCTTTCTTTCTCTGTATTTACAGTATAAACAGCAGAACGACAGCACATCTGAATGCTTTAAAGCCGTGTGCGTAGGAGAGCACAGAAAAAGCTTCCACCAACTAGACAGTGTGTGGGTTATTTTCATTTCCTGGTGAATGTTAAAACTACTTACTTGAAAACATTCAGCATAACTGCAGCTGCTGATGATGTTGAAAAATAGCAAACAAATGATTAAATGGATTTTGTTTGGAATTTGGGATGGAAATTTCGGATATTGATTCTTGGACATAAATCAGCTTCATATTCAAAAGCACAGTTTGAGTTAGGGGCCTGTTCTCTGTATGAAATATTAATTGTCCTCATGCATATATATTTATTATTAATTCAGATGTTAGTGAGTGTGTGTTTCCATCATATCACTCTGCATACTTTATAGTGGTTTACTAAAAATATAAAGCAGTACCGTACAGTACAAGAAAAGTAAAGTACTATTTTCTGCACATTCACACACGGAACCACACAACAGATACTATTCCTGAGTGTTTCAGGAGGTTAGTGTTGATGATTCCACAGCAATGTATAGATAAAAAAAGTCTGCACATTTCTCTGTAGAAAATGGTTTATTTAGGATCCAAACAGAAACATAAATGGCTGCTATCTGTGGAATTAATGGAGGGTCTGAGCCTCAGAGAGGTATTGCAGCTTCAGCAGCTTGGTATTGATCATGCATCATTTTGAAAGAAGAAAAGCATGGATGACAGCTGGGGCTGCTTTGATTAGCCGTTTAATCGATTAGCTGAATGGCAGCTACAGTCCACTCAGTAATTATTTGGACACTTATTTTAGCTCTTCAGGCTCTGCACATTCAATTTGACATTAAACAGTAGGTAGTACATTAAAGTGCCAAGTCTAGGTTTTAATTTATGTAGGTGTGTGTTAATATTAAGGGAACTGTGTGAGATTCACTATATCTGTTACAACAGGTAAAGTGAATAACGTTGATCGTCTCATTACAATGCAATGTTCTTGGCTCCTGGCATTCACAGTATGACATGTACCACCCACACAAACGTTGTTCCAGACCAAGCACACCCCCCGTAGCAGTGGCTCTCCCAGACAGCAGTCTCAGGATAATTCACCCTTCCACTGCCGCAGCATTTAACTGCTGCAAAAATTGCTCAGGAACAGCTCAAAATAACACAACAGAGAGCCAAAGGTTTTGACCCGACCTTCAAATTCCCCAGAACCCAATCTGATCAAGCATTTACAGGATGTGCCAGAAGTCCACAACTCACAGCCCAACACCACAGGAGACCCCCAGACTACATGACCTGACTGGTCAGAGCTGTTTTGGCAGCACAAATGGGACCGACACAATATCAGACAGGTTTTAATGTTGTAGCTGATCGTGTTTAGTCATAGTTAAACACATAGTGCCCAAATTGTGAAGGTTCAAAAGTAATTGGACAGTTTCTAGTGAGCCTCTGGGTTGATTGGCAGCTGCCATTTAGAGCGAGGTTGTCTGTCAGTCAGAGGAACAGTGAAGATAACAATGAGGTTCAAAGGCAAAAATCTGTCAGAGAACACAGCTGCCAAAAACAAACAGCTAGGCTTATTCTACAAAAACAGAAGCACCACAGAAAGTGACCTGCGAAAGACCCGATCTACTGAGGAGCGTGTAGGCAGATGAGGAATCTTGCGGGTAAGCAGCTGAGACTTGGCACTTTAATGTAGTTTATATATTTATATGTTATTTTGTTTTAAACTCAATGTGCTAAAGTTCAGCAGCAAAAATGTGTAATTGTCAAAATAATTATGGCCTTCACTGTATGTTAATGATAAATTGATTGTAATTTTTGAGGTCATCTTTTTAATCTGTCCATCCATCCACCACTTAATCCTTGTTAGGGTGGTGGGGGGTTGGAGTCTATCCCAGCTGATTTAGGGTGAAGGTAGGGGACATCATGGACAGGGCTACATATAGAGACCAACAATCACACTGACATTCACACCTACGGACAATTTAGAGTTACCAATTAAACTCAGCATGTTTTTGGACTGTGGGAGGAAGCCAGAGAACCTGGAGAGAACCCACACATGCACAAGGAGAACATGCAAACTCCATGCAGAAAGATCAAGAAGGCGGGGACGCAAACCGGGGATTTTCTAGCTGCAAAGTGAAAATGCTAATCACCAAGCCACTCTCAGCCCTCTTTTTAATCTAGAATGATGAAAAAATTCAGTCTTCAGCATGTGAATATTTGCTAGTCTGAGTTCTGGGCTGCTGCTCAGATAAAACAGGACATCTGAATGTCAACATGGGCTTTAGGGACCCATT
The DNA here is from genome assembly GCF_022539595.1 of Amphiprion ocellaris. Classification (NCBI taxonomy): domain Eukaryota; kingdom Metazoa; phylum Chordata; class Actinopteri; family Pomacentridae; genus Amphiprion; species Amphiprion ocellaris. The sequence continues at coordinate 19,097,770 of NC_072779.1, read as the reverse complement.
TCATGTTCCAAAAACAAAGATTCCGCGATTGATTTTCTCAGCTCTCAGATGATTAAACTGGCTGATTATGTGATAGCAAAAAATAAGTGGTTAGTAGCAGCATTCATTGAAGGGGTCTTTGAATTTTTCACCTTGATGTTTGTTTTTTGTAGTTCTGAACCACTTGATCACAGGATGAGTTTGTCTGCCGTTATTTTGGAAGCGTAGATGAAACACACCCCCGCTACTGTTCATCATTATTCCCATTCCCTCAGGTGGTCATAAACTTTGGCATGCTGATGAAGGAGGTGGAGCTTCGAGGTTCGCCCTCCCTCGCCATGATCCTCGTCAACAGTTTCCAGCTGCTGTACGTGGCCGACGCTCTGTGGAACGAGGTGAGGAGACAGACTTCTTAAGTATGCAGGCACAAATCCCTCTTTATACTTTAGGCCACTATTATTTAATTTCTACTTCCCTGTGCTCCAACAGGAGGCCGTTCTGAGCACCATGGACATTGTGCATGATGGTTTTGGTTTCATGTTGGTGTTTGGTGACCTGGCCTGGGTTCCCTTCACGTACGGCCTGCAGGCAGCCTTCCTGGTCGTCCACCCGCAGGCCTTAACGTCCCTCAGAGCTGCAGCTATAATAGCACTGAATGGTTGTTATCTCCTTCATTAGGCTGCAAAACGTCGTGTTTCAGTGCTGAGTATGACTGATGAATATTTTTCCGTTTGCCGACAGGTGCTGGATATTACATTTTCAGAAAATCCAACTCACAGAAGAACCAGTTCAGACGAGACCCTTCTCATCCAACTGTTGCAAGTAAGCCTTTCTTCAAATTTCATTTCAATCATGACAAATACACTCAAATGTGCTCTTTCACATTTTATTTCTAATAGCATATCTGAGCTCATGCATTTTCTGTCAGAGTGAGGACGTTTATCTGGGAAGCAATTTGTAAATCTTACTCTGCGTTCTCCACAATTCCTTCCAGGACTGGAGACGATTGCTACGGCAACAGGGAAGCGGCTGCTGGTGTCCGGCTGGTGGGGTTTCGTTCGTCATCCTAATTACCTCGGTGACCTCCTCATGGCCCTGGCGTGGTCCCTGCCATGTGGTAAGACAGCTTAAAAGCCCAACGCCGGGCTTGTTTTGCAAGCAGGTCACAGCAATGTGGTACAGCCACAGAAAGTCTTTATTAGAAAATGTAGATGAAGTCACAGATAAGAGATTAATGTCAGGCTGAGTATTAATCATATCCAGCTGTATTTATTATTAGAATAGATAGATAGTGCTGGTTGGTGTTTTTAATGGGCTACTTTAAGATTCACTTCGTTATCTAAAACTTCATTGTACACTGTTCATTGTACTGTGTACATCCTCATCATTGTGGCTTCATCTGTACAGTGGGTGGACAAAAGAGCAGAAACAGCTACAAAAGCTCATCATTGTGCTGCTACATGTAAATGGCCAATTTAGATATTTAAGTCTGGATTATTATCAATTCAATTCTCTCTCAAGTGTTCTTTAGTCAATTTTGCCTCCTAAATTCTAACACAGTCTGCCTGGTTGGTTGGATATTTTTATTTATCTGTATTTGTGCTGATGTAATGAATGGGCTTTGTATCAGTAACAAAAATATATAATGCATTTTTTTATCCATACATGGATCCAGACTATAAGCCGCATCACTGCCAGAATCACTTGGTCCTTGTGTCATTTCTGATCTTCCCTGAAAATTTCATCCAAATCCGTCAGTCTGTTTTTGAGAAATGTTGCACACAGACAGACGAACAGACACCGATCATCACATAACTCCGCTGTTCTTTCTCAGAGTAATAATTATAATAATACTCCTTACCTGTTAAAAATCTTTATTTAACCAAACAAACAGAACTATGTATATTTACCTGGGAGCTTTAGAATCAATTTGTCAAACTGACATTAACATCTCATTTTGATATAGCAATGTTTTTTGTAGGCTGCACAGTGGCTCGATGATTAGCGCTGTCACCTTACAGCTAGAAGATCCCCAGTTCACAGCGGAGTTTGCATGTTCTCCCTGTGTATGCGTGAGTTTTCTCTGGGTTCTCCGGCTTCCTCCCACAGTCCAAAAACATGCTGAGGTTAATTGGTAACTCTAAATTGTCCTTAGGTGTGAATGTGAGTGTGATTGTTTGTCTGTATATGTAGTCCTGTGATAGACTGGTGATCTGTCCAGGTGTCCCCTGCCTTCAAGTGCCTAAGTCAGCTGGGATAGACTCCAGCCCCCCCATGACCCTAATGAGGATTAAACAGTGTATTGATCATGGATGGATGGGTCTTTTTTTGCTTATTATATACACTCAGTAGAAAGGGAGCAACAGTAGCATTCATGTGCAGTCATGTTTGTGGTCACAAGCTTTTAGTTTGTGATGTGTACCACCTCCTAAAACATCTGCCTTTGTGTCTGGACAGTAACTCTTTAGAAAACATTTTTTTATTAACTGCATCTGCAAATTATGTCATGTGAACATTGACTTTTCACCAAAACACTGAAGTTCCAGGCTGGAAAACCAAAACAATGAGCTGAAAGATTGTAAAAAAGCTCAGAGGATCTGAAGGTAACTGGGGTCAGGTGATAATTCATGATGGGTTCAGCATTATAAACTCATTCACAGTCACAAGATTAATTTAATCCATCATTATTATAAGAATATTGATTATAACCATATTGGTTGGTACCAAAAAACGTACTGACATGTGATAGACAGCTGTAGCCATTGTGATGTTTGTCAAATTTCCTTCCTGTCTTTAGTAATTAATTATGCTGTATAACTGCAGCAGCACTATGCTCTCTTTGTTCCTCTGTAAACTGCCTTATGTTCCTTTGAGGAGTCACTCCCTGAAATAGTGACTGTCAGACTTTTGTTATAGCTGACACATGCTGCTCATTGCTATTCAACTTCCTGTGACTCACTTGTGTAGCTGCCTTTGTAACTGAGATGTATACTGTAGTTTCTGCCTTAATTGCTGCTGCAAATGTCACAAACTGCAAAATTATGCAGTCAAAAAAAAAAAATCCTGACAGCAAATTCCCGACAGATGAAAGCCGCAGTGACAAAAAGGCTCATTGGTCACATGTAGATAAAGACTGAGGAAATACTGACTGAAAGACAAAAGATATTCATTATGTGACACTAAGTGCAGTCTCAAAAAATGGACATCGGGATGAATCAGCAGTCTGAACTCTTAATCAAAACGGCACTCACTGCAGGTCTTTGGCATAATACAGACTGAAGAGAAAACATACAGAGAAGGCTGGATTACAGCTTGTTTGATGTAATTCACCTCATAAACACCGATATAAAAAAATAAGGTGTTAGTTTTTCTTTCATAATTCATCAGTGAATCATAAATATGACATTGTGCTGTGTTTTTTGTCATTTATAATTGTTACTGTGTGTGTTTGCTTCTTTATTCCACAGGTTTCTCACATCTGCTCCCTTACTTCTACGTCATTTACTTCACCGTGTTGCTGATTCACCGAGAGGACCGTGATGAGAGACAGTGTAGGGCCAAGTATGGACTGGCATGGGACACCTACTGCAGACGTGTCCCCTACAGGATCTTCCCTTATATTTATTGAAAAGGAAAGCAGAGAGGCGCAAAGGGACCAAAACAGTCAGAAAACATCCTTGTGACTCTGTAAGTTCACACAAACCTAGTAATAACTTGAAATGTAAATCTGTTTTCCGTTACACAGATTGCAAGTAATAACTGGTGCTGCTACTAAGGATCTACAGACGAAATCACAATTTCAGTCAGCCTTGGTGTGTAAGGCTACGGTTTGATTACAAAATAATGGATTCATTCTTCAAAATTCCTACATTTTGACTTTCAAAAGCCTACAGCAATGTACTGTAGTTAAAGTCAGTCAGCATTACATGTGGCTCTTTTGTATCATTTACAAAAAAAAACATCTTATTTTAGTGAGAAAATACTGACTGGGAGAGAACAGTTAGTAGCAGTGCCTTTGTTAATGAAAGTCTGCATTACTGAATTAGTTTTTTGTTTTTTTTTAAATGTTTACAATGTCTTCTTTTTGCAAAGTCTATTGTTGCCTGTGAAATGCATTTGAAATAAATACAAAAAAGCACAAAAACAACATCTGATCTTGTATTGTCACTGTGCTCATTAGAAAATTGTTTGAAATTTTAATAATTGGGAGACATACAAATATAATATAGTTTAAATATGAAGGAGATCTATATCACTTACATTGCTTCACATTGTACCGTATACAACTACACCCCTGTGCAATAGCAATAGCAGTATTTCCTCTTATGAACAATCAAAAACATACAACACTTTATTAAGAAGAAGAAACTCAATGCAACACCAGTGAGCACACCTGTGACATAAGTTAGAAAACCTGTGATCACTGAAACAAAAAGCTTTGGACTGTAGTGTAATATTTTTTGGGTACGACGTGCTACCAGGAAAAGATGATATAATTATGACAAATGCTATTAGACTGAAGACCAGAGTTAAAACATTTGTATGAAATACATAATGATAAGTATTCTAATAAAGACTGATGTTTTGATGGTACGGTGTGTGTATGTGGAGGACACACACACACACAGCTGGAAGGTCACAACCTGTAATTTTGGTGTGAAGATACCTGCTTTTTAGAAAATTATGTGTGGAGTACAAAAACATAATGGTGTAAACTTAAAGCAATATAACTTCTATAGATGAGGGATGCCAGAAACATAACAATAAAGGTATAACATGCATGAAATATGTCTTAAAATAGCAGGGCAAAGTCTGAACATGTCTGGGCATGTTCTCTGTAAAACATGAGCTAATGACAACCTAATGTCTTCTGTAAGGAGTGATCTAGGGGTGAAATATGATAACTTAATATCATGATCTGACCAATAGATTTAGAAAAGTCTAATGTTGTCAAAACTGTCACTCCTATCATTTTTCGTGTGGAAAAATGACCAAATCTCACAGCATAAAAGATGATGCACAGCTCAGTATCTCTGGTTTTTCTTGAGGTGTTAATCACTGCTTAGATCTACTCCTGGATTTTTGTTGACAATAAATGCTGAATCCAAATGCTGACTTCTCTCTGTGATTTTTAGAAGATCTTTAAAGAAGCTTTTTAAACATTTGAACGCGGTCAAGTCTTTGACTCTGGCCCTTGATTTGTGACTTAGTTTCCACCTCAAGACCAATGTGCTGTGTCTATCTGCACGTCTGTAACATTGCTCATTATGGAAAAAAATTCCAAGAGGAATTTAAAAATCTGATTCTGAGACTTCACAAAGATGGAAAAGGATGCAGGAATCTATTACCAACTAAAAATTAGCTAAAACACAGCAGTAACAGTAATCAGGAGTTACAAAATAAGACAAAGTACCACTAAATTGACACAATAGACAGTGCATTATTTTCACAATCTTGCTGTGAAAAATAGACAGGTACTCTGCTTTAGGGGTTGTCAATGGAAACTGGAGTTTCAGTGACAGTTCAGACAGTGTGGAAGATAGTTCATAATTACAACTTCTACTGATGGAATCCAAGATAAAAGATGCTTTTTTTTTGGCACAAAGCTGCAAGATTAAGTTTTACTAAGGAACATGATAAGAAACCCGATGAATATTAGAAGCACATTTGTTCTTAGATGGGACTAAGATTAATTTGTTCAGCTGATGGGGTCCAGCATGTTTACTATTATAGTTAATGCTTAGTCCTGACAGTGAAGCACAGAGGTGTTAGTGTGATGATGTGGGGCTGTATGAGTACAAAAGGTGTTGGTAAGATAATATTTATAGATGCACCGTGAATGCCTGTTGATATCCTAAAATACTGGCTGACCAGATGACTCCTGCAGGAACTTGGCAGTAGAGGAATATTCCAGCAGGATAACAACCTGAAGCACACTGCCAAAATCACAAAAGAGTTTCTAAAGAAGAAAAATGTGAAATCTATGACCTGGTCAACTATGTTGTTGACTTAAATCCAATAGAACACCTTTGGGGTATTTTAAAGAAAAATGTGAGCACAACTTCTCCAGCAAGAAGCAGCAGAAAACATTTGAATCTCAATACTGAAAAGTGCATTTTGTTGCATCAAGTTCCTACACTGAAGCTTATTTTTTTATCATAGTACATGTAAACTGTTAGCTTTTCATTTTACACAAGAGAAATGACTCTACTGTTCAACAAACAATGCACTTATTGAGAGATGTTACAATTCTGAATCACTTGACATTTAAGCGACTATGCACAGAGGTGTACTCCCTTCTGTTGTATACTGGATGCAGTAAGATGCATATTCTTTTGTGCGAAGATTTGAATCCACACTTTTGCAAGGATGACACATATTTCTGAACGACCAGAGCAGCTATTAGCTATTAACTGCCATCTTCTGCCATCGTGCTGTGAAGATGACAGTTAATAGCTGTGTCACTTTTTAATAACCTTTTCCAACCCGCTATTATCATCTTGTTTAAATGGATTCCCTTTCCAACCTACAAGCCTCAACAGCAGATGTTCTCCAAGCCTCCAGGCTTTTTCATGTCTATCAGACTTCAAATTACTCAGAAGCAACAAAAAGCAAATGGCAAGTATTAGAACAAGTAAATGGAGTCGGAAGCTGCTGAAAATAGGGCTTCAGTCAGCTTTGAAGCCATGTTTGCTTCTTTCGTAACCAGGACAGGTCGATTCATTGTTGAGGTGGTCACATTCTTATTGAACTGGTGCAGTGCTCTGAGGAAAGTTTTTGAAAAGGTACTCACTAAGTAGCAAACATCCCATGATAGGGTGTCATTATGGTCAGCAGCTCGGTTCATGTGGCATTTTAATGCTGCAATTTGTTTGTTTGTTTGTTGCCCTTTTTTCAAACAGATTGAGACCCCTATTCTATTAACAGTTCTGTCTAAAAATAATGTACGCATCATATTTGCCCTTTTCCATTATAAATCACCCTGCACTTATGCTGCAAATTATGTTTCTCTCACATGCTCCGAGGCGTGTACACACGGCTGACAGAGCACTCCGCTGTTGCACACCTTCATTTTTTTTACCTCTTAAGCCCATTTACAGTAGAGTTAGCCTCTGGCCTCGCCTACGCAAGCTATTTTGTGATGTTTTTAAGTGCTAAGTGCTAATTAGGAACAGGCTTGTATAAAGCTGCGAACATCTGCATGGTGACTGAATTAATGGATAAGCTTTCTTGCCTTTTATTTGTACGTGTGCAAGTGTTTGGCTGCAGATACAATATGTATCATATACACTACCAGTCAAAAGTTTGGACACACCTTCTCATTCAGTGGTTTTTATTTATTTTAATTATTTTCTATGTTTTAGATAAATGCTGAAGACATAAAAACTACAAACGAACACATATGAAATTATGTAGTAAACAAAAAAGTGTTCAATCAGAATATGTTTTATATTTCAGATTGTTCAAAAATAGCCCCCGTTTGCTTTGATGACAGTTTTGCACACTCTTGGCATTCTCTGAGTCAGCTTCATGAGGTTGCCTCCTGGAATGGTTTTCCAACAGTCTTGAAGGAGTTCCCAGAGATGCTGAGCACTTGAAGGCCCTTTTGCCTTCACTCTGCAGTTCATCTCATCCCAAACCATCTGGACTAGGTTTAGGTCAGATGACTGTGAAGGCCAGGTCATGTGATGCAGCACTCCATCACTCTACTTCTTGGTCAAATAGCCCTTCCACAGCCTGGAGGTGTGTTTGGGGTCATTATCCTGTTGAAAAATAAATGATGGTCCAACTAAATGCAAAGAGGATGGGATGTCATGTTGCTGCAGGATGCTGTGGTAGACATGCTGGTTCAGTGTGACTTCAATTTGGAATAAATCCCCAACAGTGTCACCAGCAAAACACCCCCCACACCATCACACCTCCTCCTCCATGCTTCACAGTGGGAACCATGCATGTAGAGACCATCTATTCACCTTTTCTGTGTCAGACAAAGATCTTTAGAATCAAAGATCTCAAATATGGACTCCTCAGACAAAAGCACAGATTTCCACTGGTCTAATGTCCGTTCCTTGTGTTTCTTGACCCAAACAATTCTCGTCTTCTTGTTGTTCATCCTCAGTAGTGGTTTCTTAGCGGCTATTTGACCATAAAGGCCTGATTGGTCAGTCTCCTCTGAGCAGGTGATGTAGAGATGTGTCTGCCACTAGAACTCTGTGTGGCATTTATCTGGGCTCTAATCTGAGGTGCTGTTAACTCGTGATTTCTGAGGCTGGTGACTCAGATGAACTTATCCTCAGCAGCAGAGGTGAGTCTTGGTCTTCCTTTCCTGGGGCCGTCCTCGTGAGACCGTTTTGTTGTAGTGCTTGATGGTTTTTGCGAGTGCACTTGGGGATACATTCAAAGTTTTTTAAATTTTCCAGACTGACTGACCTTCAGTTCTTAAAGTAATGACGGACTGTCGTTTCTCTTTACTAAGCTGATTGGTTCTTGCCATAATATGGATTCTAACAGTTGTCAAATACGGGTTTTCAACTGTGTACCAACCTGACTTCTGCACAACACAACTGATGGTCTCAAACACATTAAGAAAGCAAGTAATTCCACAAACTGATTCTTGACAAGACATGTGTGTTGATTCAAAACCATTTCAGGTGACTACCTCATGAAGCTGACTGAGAGAATGCCAAGAGTGTGCAAAGCTGCCATCAGAGCAAAAGGGGGCTACTTTAAAGAATCAAAAATATAAAACATATTCTGGTTGAACACTTTTTTGTTTACTACATAATTCAATGTGTGTTCTTCCATAGTTTTGATGTCTTCAGAATTAACTAACAATGTAGGAAATAATTAAAAATAAATTTAAAACATTGAATGAGAAGATGTGCCCAAACTTTTGACTGGTACTACATTTGTTTTCCTCAATTCTGTTTTTTTTTCCAGCTGTTCTGTTGTTATTTAAATATGATTAAATATAAATTAAAGATTAAAGTATTTTTGTTACCATTCAGACTTGACTGAATGCCATTTTATAATATTTGTCCATAGCCATTGAGTCTAGCACAGGCATGGGCAAACTACGGCCCTTTGGGCTTTTCAATCCCGCCCGCGAAATAATTTGGTCAATATTAGAATTGACGAAATTACAGTAAAGACCACATTCATTTGGCCTTCTCCTGCAGAACCCGGCGTTTCTGTTGACCCCACTAGATGGCGCACTACAGACACAAGTGACCTTTGTTGGTTTATTCTCTCTTCTTCGACTTTGCGACTGCATTGAGCTGCTGTAACAAGGAGTGGATCAAAGAAAAGAAAAGCAGACAGTGAGTGTCGAGTGTTTCAGAAGGAGTGGACTACTAAATATTTTTTTCGCTAAAGTCCGTTCAAAGGCTGTATGTCTTATTTGCAATGACACCGTTGCGGTTTTTAAAGAATACAATATCAGCCGACACTTTTCCACGAAGCATGCTAACTATGCTAGCAACCAGTCAGCACAAGAACGGACAGCTATGGCTCAGAGGTTAGCAGCCAGTTTACAGACGCAGCAAAATACTTTCTTCGACAAACTACGATTCAAGAGTCAAGCACGAAGGCAAGTTATTTGTTAGCATTCAAAATAGCAAAGGCTAGCAAGCCTTTCTCCGAAGGGGAGCTTTTGAAAGAATGCATGGTAGAGACGGCAGGTCTCCTGTGTCCAGAGAGCAAAAACAAATTTGAAAAAATTAGTTTATCACGCAGGACAGTTACTCGCCGTGTTGAACTAATCCACGAAGACTTAGCCAGCTCACTGAACGAAAAAGCGAAGTCCTTCAAGTTATATTCATTAGCACTGGACGAAAGTGATGACATATAAAAGACACTGCTCAGCTTTTAATTTTTATTAGAGGGATTAACGACAATTTTGAGACAACGGAGGAATTTTTGACCATGGACTCCATGAAGGGGAAAACAGGAGCAGAGGACTTGTAGAACAGGGTGTCTGGGGTCATCGAGAGGCTGAAGCTGCCTTGGTGTAAACTCACCAATGTCACCAAGGATGGATCGCCAAACTTGACAGGAAAAAACATCGGGCTGCTGAGAGGGAATCCAGGATAAGGTGAAGGAGGAAAACCCTGAGCTGGATGTGATTTTCCTCCACTGCATAATCCATCAGGAAGCGCTCTGTAAGTCTGTTTTGCATCTTGATCATGTCGTGAAGCCTGCTGATCACCAGGACTTGCTTGACCACTCTCATATCCGCTGGTTAAGTTTGGGGGGAAAAAAGGATGACCAACAACACTGTTCCCACTGAAACTGAATGTGAGTATTCTTTACTTTGTCAGTAATGTCTTTAACATGTAATTCATATTAGTTTGCACAATTTCCATCCATCTGATGCTGGCCCATCTGTCAAATTTCAAAACTCAATGTGGCCCCTGAGCCAAAAAGTTTGCCCACCTCTGGTCTAGCAGATACTAATGACATATCCCTATTGTATTTAATTTTAACACTGCCATCCAAACCATCCAAACACACATCCATCTTTAGTGATGATAATGACAGCCTAAAACTAACACACAAAAAATTCTGACCAAAGTGGGACAGACATCATTGCTCTTTGTTGCCTGTAGTGCTAAAATATTCTCAGACTAATCGAATGTGTCTCAGTCTGATACTCCTTGAACTGTGAAAAGCTGCTATTGCCCTATATATTAATAGAATGTTATAATGATCTTTCAAGTGTTAAACCACCATTATCATCAGTATTACAGTCGTCTATCATCAGGAGTAAAATTAGACACTGTCATGATCATTACCAAGAGGAAAAAAAAAAAAGCACACAGCCTAAACCTCTCATATAAAAGCCTCAGGGCCTCATTCATAAAAAATCTACTTTGATTTGATCTTAAAATTGAATCTTAAAATTAGATATGAGCAGACCTGTCTGATTAAAAAGACCCATTACAAGCGAACAATGCTCTGTCTATAATTTAGCATTGAAAGTGCCTCAGGAATTATTCAACCATTTATCACCAAGCGTCATTTTCCCTGTCTCGCAAACTTATAAAAATCTCACATAACAGTGATCGAAAACGGCAGCTAAGTCCTGAATTTATAAGACCATTACCTGAAAATGAAGTTAGTATTTAGATAAAAGTGAGGGACATTTATATCGATGAGACAGTAGCTGACAGCCAGAGTGAGTCATGTCTCTGTCTGGACAGACGATCCTCAGTCCAAATAAAAACAAAAAGTGTGAACAGGTTTGACACATTCTTGGACACCAAAAAGAATCCGTTAAGACGGCACATCTGCTCATGCTTTATTCTTAGGATGACAAAAAGCAAAAGCAATATTTTGTGATGAGAAAATGGTCCTTCTGCAGGATGGAAAGATCAATTTGCTTGATTGATTTGTGAAAAATGCAGCAATTTTCATGTGCGCCTTTCTGAGTTTTGAAGTGGGAGAGTCTGTGTATAAAAATATCAAACCACATTCATTTTGAATCTGGCAGCAATGTGAGCATGCAGACAAAAAAAAAAGCCAGTCAGTAGCTACTAATTTTCCCTTTTCTCCTCTTTTTTCTTTTGACTGAGCCTTTTCTTTGAATAGAACTATTGAGTTTTGATTTTTCTTGTCATGCTCTCATTTTCACTATCTCCTCTTTGTCATTGTTGTGGTTTTCTACCAAGAAAACTTAACCTGTAACTTTGACTGTGTGCGTACTTGTACTTACAAAGTGCATCACACCACCAGCATGTACTTACGGTTTCCCTGCGTGACCATGCAGCCATAATATGCAACAGCCCAGAGTCTCTTGCATAATAATAAATGAGCACAATATGCGCCTGTGTGTGCATGTGTGTTTGTGCATGCACCTCTGCGTGTGCGCGCTTTTGCCAATTGTGTATGCCAAGCGTGACGTTTCAAGCCCATCAGTTGTAGCCAGTTTCCATGGCAACATCTCTGTGTGAGAGCACAGACGTAGGAGAGAGGGGAAAGGAGTTGAGACAATTATCATGGTGGAGGGTGCTGAAAAAGGAAGAGCCCGGGATGATGAGTGTGAAACAGTGTGAACCGTGGGATGAGACAGAAACAGATGCATGTGTTGCGAGTGAGCAAGCGTTTGTGTGTGCGTGCACGTTGCTGTGTGTGCGTCCGTTTCCTGGGGTAAGCAGGTGTCAAGCATACAAGAACCGAGACTGTGGTTGTCATGACTACATGCATGAAACTGTTATATACAGAATGAACTGGGTGAAATACGGCATTTTTAAATGTACTGTGAGAGAAGCAGAGCTGCCAGGCATGTGCACCAACTTCTATTGGATTTTTCTATGTTTTGAGTGAGAGCCTCAGAGTGAGTCAACAGGAATTTCTAATACAATTTAGTTTCCATGGTGACAGCGGGGAATGATATGTCCTTTTCAAACAGAGGGAAAAGGCCAGCTTGAAGCCTCGTTGTTTCTCTGTTTTCGGTCTGAATCATTGTTTAGACAAGTGATAACCTGGCAAACCTTACAGACCCGACAAATGAGTCCCAGAGTCGGCTTAGACACACACTCAGCATTTTGTGTTTGTTTTTTTCTCTCCATGTGAAATCAGAAGAAACGAAACTGTCAGAATTTTTAAAAATGTTTTATAGCTGCAGTGACATTTTCATCAGTGATGTCTTTCTGTGGAGAGGAACTCTGTCAGCTTAGTTTTGTCAGGCAGTCTAATAGGCATCCTGTGCTCTATAATTTGAAATGTTAGTATTCTGGAGGTACAGACTTTAATGAAAGCCTATCATCCTCTCTTTGCTGTCTCTCTAGTAGAAGCTTTTTCCACGTCAGCCAAGCATTTTCATAGATTTTGGTTATTCTGGTGCCTTTCAAGAGGTTGTGTGAATGTCTCTGGAACCACTTCTAAATGCAGCTGTTTTTCGACAGCTTTCGATGTGGCAGTTAGTCTTCCATTCCCCCGTCTAATGCACCACTCAGTGTCCTCGCTTATGAATTCCCCTCATCATCCTCTGAATTATATTTTTCTCCTCTAGTACATCTCTGGTGTTGGCAGAGCATCATGTCTGCAGAACTCCTCACAGATGGGCAAATTGCTGACCCTCAGCGCGACAGGAAATAAGAGACACGGACATGAACATTTTGGCATTACTGTTTTATTAGAATACGGCATGTGAATAGCTGTCCATCATAGTGTAACCTAATAAATATAAAGTAATCCACCAAATTTACTGTAGCGTACGTCGATGAGAAATGTATAAAAGACAGATACAAATAGATATACTTAAATACAATTTTCTAAAATGCTTTGTTTAGAGCAACTACAGAATGACATTCAACCAAGCTGTATTTCTCCTCCTTTCCTTGTGTTCCTGTGCTTTAATAGTGATTGTCCAGACTCAACACACTCACATTGTTGGCAGAGTTTTGAGGTCTAGGTGTCCTGTGATTACTTTCATGGGAACAGCGTTTGGCACAACATGTACTGTCTACTGCATGTCTTCAGAAATACTGACAGCCTATTAAAGTGGTATCAGGTGTTGAAATTCAAATTTTGAGATGCTCTCCTAATGGGATGGATTATGACTGACACTGCATGTACACAAGTGTATATGAGGTGAAGCCCTACCACAGAAGAGGTAGGTTCAATATGTATATACAGAGTCAGCCAAAATAATGTATACACACATCAGGAAAAGAAAAACTTGCATAAATATTTAATTTGTATAAATACTTTTACACATATAGATGCCTCTTTCGCAGTTTGATCAAATTACGATAACTCTGTGTCCTGTTGTACGACCCAACAGATGGCATTACCCTCATGAATGTAGCATCAACAAGTGACGTCTACAACACAACAGAAAAGTCTGGAAGCCAATGACCACCACTTCAGCACCTCTTGTAATTGTAGAGGCCAAAGGTAACTTGTATTAATCTTGTGATTTCTGAATAAATTTGATATTGAAATATTTATGCACATTTTTCTTTTCCTGATGTATGTATGCATTATTTTGGCTGACTCTGTATGTATATATTTGGCCTTTTAGCCTTTAGCCTTTATTATATATAGGACAGTGGCGAGAGAGACAGGAAACGTGGGTAGACGAGTGGGGAAATGACACGCAGTAAATGGCCATGGAACCCATTAAACCCATGACCGCTGTGTCAGGGACTATAGGACCTGTTTATGGGTCGCCCACTCAGCCAGCTGAGCTATCTGGGCATTCTGGTATTGTATATTTTTAATATGTCAGTAGATTCTGTGAAAAGACAGAAACCAACACAGCATCGATCCCCGCTTACCAAAGCCTAACATATATTATGCGTCCATGCCAAAGAGCTCCATTGTTGTCCAGAAACTATTAAAAGCACATTAGTAAGCCCGGCTGTAGCACTGGATAGCATGTGTCTTCATAATGATGAACATGCAGACTGCGTTTATTTGAAACACTGCCACAGACACAGTCCTGCTGTCATAAAAACTGCTCCTATAAAATGTATATTTATCCGCTGCTTAAAGTAGTCCTGATGAAATGCAATATTTATTCCTGTTTGAGAGATATTTTTCTAAAAAACCAATGATGCCGATCGGTTTTGGAAAGTAATTTAACCTTTTTTTCTTTTTCTTTTTTTTTTTTTAAATAAAAAAAAAATCAAAGAACATTTTTGTGAAATGTTTTTGAAAAATTACATCTTTACAACTAATGCCCTCAAGCCTGAGTGCAACAGACAAGTTTAAGAAGTCAGAACAGATCAACATGCACAATAATGCATTGGTTTTTGTCTTTTCCTGGGATTTTTTGACAGTCACTACAATATAACACTACGCAGTCCACTTTGTATGTTATCATATCATTCAACAGACATTATCAGAGCACATCATTCCCACACATACAGTCAGATATGGACCTTTTCAGCCCATTTAATGGAAGTGTGACCACAATTTAGCATGTAAAGGAGGAACAATAGTCCACATGTACAGGTTGGAGGGTATGGAGGAGGTAGAAGTCAGCGGATATTCCTCCAGGAGACTTCACATCCCGTTGTGGTCCAGAATTACAGTTTTATTTTTTGACTTTGGTCAGGCTTTGACTTTAACTTTCACTGCTGTTTTACAGTCAGTGTATGTTTAAGTTTAGGTACCAAAATTTCTTGGATAAGTTTAGAGAAATTCTTGGTTTGGAATAAAATATACCATAAACCAACCTTAGTAGGGTTATTTTCTCTTTAGCAGTGATCAGAATGGATGATAACAAGTCTACTGAGCCTACTAAAGAGGGGCGGACATCCCTACTATCCCATATGTATTGGACTGAAGTGTGCAGATAATGGGCATTTAATGGACTGATAACATTGGAATGGTAGCCTCAGCCTTTATACTGGTTCTGGTATTAAAGTTAATTTTGTGTTATTAATATTGTATGTCTCTTGGCACCATTGAAAATTAGAGTTGTGCCTGAATGTGTTTCTTGAAGTTTGAAAATAAATTAATCAAGAAATAAATAGAAAGAAAATCTGCATCCTCATGTGCAATTAAAATGTACATGACCGTAATGTGTACTGCAATATAATACAGTGTGTTCTGTGTGAAAGTTTCTAGAAGTGATTTGGTCAGTGGCTGTCATGAATCAGTGATTTTCATGTAAGCTCATGCTAATGTTTAAATTTTAACAGTAACTCCTGTCACATAATTAGAAGCTACTTCAATAGGCTGCAGTACTCGAGACGTTTGTTATGTAATTGAGCCGCACATTTCAACCATCGGACATGTCATCACCACCATTTACTACACGTTGAGTCGCCGTATGACAACATCACAGTTTGTTCTGAGCCCTCAAGAGTTTCTGGTCTTCTACTGACATCACACACTCGAACCGTCACTTATCTACAAATAGATCAAACTAATGGACACGTGACAGCAAAGGCAGCACCATCTGAGGAAAGGCTTTGCTGTTTACACATCTTGGTCATCAGCGACATCAGTGTCTTAGGTCTGTCCCTTCTCAAACTGTATGATTGTAGATGCACTGAGATGACATCACTGTCTTTACACTTCTCAAAAGACTTAAACATTGTCATACAGTCATTGTTGTCTCATCTGCCACTTGCGTCCCACTCACAGTTATTACAAATACTGAATAACATTTCATCGATATGTCTCATGAATCGTATTACATTGCTAGTTTGCTGTTGTTAATTGCTTTTTGTACATGAGATTACTATCTTCTACCTCGGATCAGAAAAAAGTTGCTGTGCTAAAATGACTATAGTATAGATGCAGATGAGTAAGAGTAAACTTCACTGATAATAGGAATAAGGCGCTCCCTGCACACTAAAAATACAACAGAACTAAGTTTTTTCCTTTTTTTTCCAAGGAAAAACACTGTGCCAAAAGTGTGTTAAAGAAAGTCAAATTAAAGGCAAGGCCACAGTAAGAGGCTCCACTTTGTAAGCTCATTTTCTGTCTACTTGCCCAAAGTGACTTTTTTTAAAATTTAGCACAATGTTTTTCAGGTATAAACTTTTGGCATTATATGTCTGAGCATAAAGCTCTTTGGAAAGCATGAACCTAGCATGTAGCATCACAGCTATGGACATACCTGTTGTGAATGCACACTGCAAGCATTGACCCTCAAAGTCAAACTTAGGAATAATTCCTTGCTATTTTTTTTTTTTAAATACAGCATTATATCTGACTTTGCGTCTGGAAGAGGCAGCATCAGGCAAATGTTTAATTGGTCTGTGCTTTATCTCCATCCATCCTGGTTAAAAGCATCTGCACTCACACCGACTCGTTATTTTCCTTACTGGGCCTTCTGCGTTTCTTACAGTATTTTAAAGTTCTCCTGCACAATTTAACCTTTTTCTTACAGTTTAATGCACCTGTCACACAATCAAAGCAAACAGTTTGATATCAGAGGTGTCTTAAATCTGTGGAATAATACCAAAACAATCCTGCTTTTAGTACATTGTCAAAGTCAAAGAGTACAGACGTATTATTTTGTTTTCCAGCCCCAGAGTGTTTGGAAATTCACAGTGACTTCAGCGACTGGATTAGTAAGAGCAGCATGGGGAAAATCCAGCCCTTCAGAAATATTGTTAAATGGTGTAACGGGTCAAAGGCAACACAAACACCTTCTTTCTGATTCATTTCAATGCTTCGAATGTTGTCCGACAGCAGTATCTGGGATAAAACGATACAGTCGAATGGAGCAACACCTTTACGTTCACATTCAATTAGATTGGTCCTCTTGTTTTGTCCGAGGTTAGACTGCCAAAACCAAAGCCAGATAAAGTCAGGATACATGGAGAGAAGAACAGTTTATGTCTCCATTTGCTCCTTTCTGTCTTTCTTACAGATACTTCCTTTTATTTCTTCAGATCTCCTGTGTGTTAGAAGCTCACCAAGGCGTAGACCATACTACAGCAAGAAATAAAAGTGCAACGGATGACAAAACAGGAAGAAAATAGTGACTGTACAAGTTCCTATGTCTGAACAAATCTGGCATCACTGAAGCACAATCAAGACACAGCGTACAGAAAACATTGTGATTTGTTTCCTACCTGTAGAGATAATAGAAGAAAGAGAGCAGATAAAAGCCCAGCTTACACCAGGACTCCTTCTGACAGTAGTTGAGAATGTCGGCATTCATCACGCTGACAGGATCGTACATAACCTCTGATCCGTCAGCCGGCCGATGAAAGAACCTGAAAAAGTAGAAAGTTTGGCTCACTCACCCTCAGGACCAACACAAGCTAGTCAGACATCTGTTATGGGACCGTACCTCCACAGATGGTAGAAGAGCAGCGGGATATTTAGGCCAAGTGTGACCCACTCTCCAGCACACATGAACATCAGGCAGAAGAGCCCATGGATGGAGTACTCGGGTACCACCAGCTAACCGGAGCAGACACAGGGAATCAGTTACAGCTCTGCATGTTATACTAAAAAACTGCAGTGTGGAAATTATCACACTGCAACATCTCTTCAGAAAAAAATATTCGTTGCGTGATGTGATGGAACTAGAGTCTACGAAACCAAAAACACAGTGCGATGCAAACACTTTCACACAAAAGGTGTTAATGCTACTCAAGACTTGCTGCTGCTACAAGTGCAATTACAGTTTCAAACACATGCACACTGGTTTACGTTAGTAGAGGTTGCTGTAATTTGACAAAGCTAGCTTGCTTCAGAGCTCTGAAGTGCTGCCCACATCTCAGATTTTTTTTATTATTCAAACAGGTCTGGTGTCATGCTCATGTTCAGCCGTTTACCCGGTTGTAAAAAGGTTTGAGATGATCAATTTTGTTGGTGGGATTAGGGATCATCATGTGCCAAAGCCAGAAAAACAGCCACAAAGGGGATACAGTCACAATGAATAAAATTGTTCTAAACAAGTGATAAGTTATTTTCTGATTATTCAGTTGCAGCTTGCACAAGCTATTCACAAGTACAGATAATTATCACCATCTAGAAGGTGATTGCTAAGCAGGTAGTACACTGTCATTTTTCAGACCTTTTTGTCTGAAAACAGCTGCCTGTGTCAGCCAAAGACTGTGCTATGAGGCATTGAGAATGAACCCAAACAGTAGGGTTGGGGCCAGAATACCAAAACAATGAGCTAGAAGACACTATAAAACTGTACAGAGATGATTGCATGTCCAGTCTGTTGATAGTCTGTGAATTTGTTTCTCAGGGCAAGACCTTTAAAGTACAAGTACCAATTTGATCAACTATTTTTATTGCTAGTTATAGCTTCAAGTAAATAACAACTGTTAAATAGATGCATTTTCTTGTTTGACATGACAACCCGTACTTGCTCCCATCAACCTTTACTAGATTCTCTATGTCAAATTAATATTTTGTTCATTGATACTGATTGGTTACAGAGAAATGTCCCTGCAGGCTGATTTGGCCTTAACAATAGACTGTATATAAAAGATGGACATAGTGACTGTGACATCAACAATAGGTTTGTGGACTCCTAATCTGATGCCTCAGATTAGGAATTTGTCCATTGCACCTTGGTTTGGAAACTAAATGTAATGAGCAAGAGTTGAATACATTCGTAACCTGTCAGTCAGAGGGCAGCCACACTCAAAAGCACACCCTGCTTTAGCATCTATTTTAAGTAAGTAATTAACTAAATAATTTACCAAAGAATACCATGCTGTATTAAAGGAGGCTGACATGAAAGGCTGAAACCATAAACTCATGAGGAAAATATTTACTGAGGAAACAAATCAAGTTAGAAGCAGCGTGAGTTTCTTAAAGATTTCTGTACAATCTGACCTGTTTTTATAACCAGAGCTGTCGACCTCTGCTGGCCGTTAGAAGGAATGCAGGTTTAAGGCGCTTCACTTTTCAAAACTAGAGGCTACGTTTGTCTTTTATATACAGTCTATGGCATGAATATAACATCATACTGCTTATTAGAAAGTCAAAAATATAAGTCAAAATAGTCTGATTAGTTCTATGATTGAGTAGATAAAGCTGTCAAAGATCTGCAAGTCATTAGCTTCATACAGGTAAAACACATAAAAATAATAAGCTTAATTTCACTAACAGAGTAGCAAAATTTTCATTCAATCATAGCAGCATTTATCATTTTACAGAAGAAAGACACAGCTGTCAGTATGAACCCAGTGCTGTCTTACCGCTTCAATTTAAGCTTTTGTTGTAATTTTTTTTTTTTTATGGATCTAAAAATGACTTCCCCAGCATGCAGGCTCTCAGGAACACAGAGTTCCTTTTTAAAAGCCTTAGAATGTGAAAGAAAAAAAAGAAATTCTGAAAACATACGTAAAACCTTAACTGTGTCAGTGTTCTTCATCAGTGTGTGTGTGCAGAGTGGTAATGGTAGGTTGTGGGAATGACATGGTGACATGGGAAATGAATCAGTGTGCATCATGGTCCTCACAATGGTTAGAGAGACAAATGGCCATGGCTGTCTGAAGCCCCTCTATTTTAGTCATCCACCATCAGCAGGTGAAAAACAAGTATTACTCACTCTGCGAAGCAGGTTGCAGATTCTTTCAATGTTGAGAATTCGTTCCCTCTGTGGAGAGGATATAAAGAAAACCTGGTCAATAGTCTGCAAATTTCTTCTTCCTTTGTACCTGCAGTGCCTAGCCATGAAAACTGTCTCAAGGCAGAAACAATGCATCCTTTTAGTGTGTAGAGAATTCTTTTTCGAAGGATTTCATTTTAGTTAGACAGTTTAGTTCAATGCAAAACATAGACCTGATCTTCAGTTCTAAATGTAGATTCCTATTAAGTGTTGTGGATATAGCAAAGATGCATATGTCTGTACATTACATTCGATTCCCATTAAAGTAGACCAAACAACTGATAATAAATAACAATAAATATTTAACTGACCAACCAGCTGCTTTTTGAAAATCTCAAACTCTTGTGCTGTTTTGCATTACACATCTAAAATGATTTTTTCATTCATCCAACAACAGCATGAAGCCGCATGAATGACTGATTAATGGCGCATTGTTGAGACGCCCTGACTGATTGCATTCATCAGTACAAAAACACAACAGACACATTTCAGGGACAAAGAACCATGATGGGCACAGACCTTTTCACTTTGTCTTGTAAAACTAACAGCTTTGAGTCTCCTGTGAGCCATCAGAGAGGCTTCTATTATCAGTTTGGAAATGAAAGTCATCCATCTCTCTCTGCATCGACTAGCCAGCAGCAGTGATGTTTTATTTGGTTGTCCATTGACTGGAAAGCAAGGCAAATGAACTGTTTTACTCTTGTTTATTCACGCAGATTACTCTGTTTTTATTACCAGGCTCAGAGCACAGGCAAAGTAGCAATGGTTAAGTAATTAACTGATGGATTGCTAATTTGTTTTGCTTCATTTATTTTGTGAAACAAAATATATCAAGTAGATAAGCAGTGTGGGTCAGCTGTATGTCAAGTGGTTTGCCTAATCCTCCAGCATCGCCCCACTAATAGTTTCCTAATTCTCTCCTTGTTACCGACAGTGACTAAGTCTTTCTTTGCTGTTCCTGAATGGAGAAATCAGACAGGATCATTTTTTTTTAAAGCTGTGATAGGCAGTGATTCTTTTGGTGTGATTGGGTAAAAACTCCTACCCTTTCAACATATTGAAACTAAACCTCTGCACCTTCTCCCCACACAATGTTTAGAAAATGCAAAATGAGATGGAAGATTTCAGCCAATCACACGGGTTTCAATGAGTATAAATAACAAGTCCATGGTACCGAAAGGACGTTGTGGCACAATGGGTTACGTGGAGACTTTCACTTGGGAGATCAGGGCTGAAATGTTTATTTTTAAGCTTATTTGAATTGCATACTCATCTGGTGGGAGGAGCTTAGAATCGATAAAGAAGAGCTGCAGAAGGATGGCAACATCATGTAATGTAATTCTCACTGGGGTTTTTTGTTGATGTTTGCTGTCTGTTTTGTTAATGTTGTTTGTTTGTTGTTTTTCCCAGAAATCTGCCTACTGCAGCTTTAAATCTCTTCACAAATGAAATTAAAAATTTTTCTCTTAACATGTGAATAATTGTTGTATTTATTTTAAAATATTTTACCTTTTTTACAATTTTAGTTCTGGTCGTCATGAACTGTGTAACATATTTTTTGATTTTGTTTTTGAATATTTATTCATAAAACCATTAGTATCAGTACCACTATTATTATTATTATTATTATTATTATTATTATTATTATTATTATTATTATTATTATTATTATTATTATTATTATCACCAGTGAACCACACTTTGACCTGATTGTGCGTTTTGCCCGGAATCTACTGCCAGACACCTCCTATCCAGTCTTACTTTTTAAATTTGGTCTGTGTAATTTTTTCTTTTGTGCAAATCATCCTTCCAAAATACCGAACTTTAAAACGTAAAAATCACAGTGCTGGACCTTCCAGCTAAGCTACGACATTTTGTTATTGCATTTTTTAAACTGTTGCGCTCCACAGAATTTCTAACCTGAGGTGGCCTAGTTTGTATCAGGTTATCCAGTTTATCTGAATATTTTATGGTTCTGATAAAGAAACATGAGATATTTAGAGATATTTAACAGCATGCAGAAGAAATGAAAGGACAACAATTGCATGACAGAAAGTTTTCTAGTTTGATTGGTAATTTACTCAAGTGATTATTGTCAAAGGGTAAAATGACTGATTTAGGTGTCAGTCTGCCTTGTAATTTTTCAACAGCGGCTAATTTTAAAGAAGGCTGGAAATGAAAGAAATGTCAAGAGCAAGACTTGGGTGATTTGTTATTTCATGGACAAAAGAATAATTCTGCAGCCACTTGACATGGCACAGCTCTTAATGGGCTGATTCACCTTTCAAAGCATTTCAAGGGGAAATAATTCAACATTACAGTCACTTTCGGTCAATCAGCCAATCACGGTGGTTCCTGCTGGTCCTTTGAGACTGGAACTGTGATTAATGGATGGATACACAAACCTGATTTGGAAACACACGTTTAAACTCTGTCTTGTTGTCTTTACTGCTGACAAATATTTGCTGCTTTGGTCCTTTTTGTTCACGTCGTCAGTTGGGTGAACACGCTTTGCTCTCTGCTAACATCAGAAATAATTGCTGTTTATTTTTTTCCGAGGCTGCTGCCATGTAATTCGCCTTGTGTTTGTGCAGCTTATTGATTTTGGGAGAGACTGGCAGTGTAGCATCTTGCGTATCGTGTTATTTCTGCACACAGCTGACATGTTGACATCAGTTGAGATGACATGTTTAGACTGTCATCTTACAGTCCGATGGAATGAAACTCCCAGGAGGAGCTTTAATACAAATCGCACCGCCGTGAAGCTTGTAATGTTCGCAGGCTGCTGACGTCTTATGAGAGACAAAGCTGCTCTCTGTCTTTGTCTGAGGGGAAAAATAGCAGAGCTGCTGTACTGTGTTTTGATTGCATTGTACTTTACAGGTGTTGCAGTTATTGTGTCCACCCCCTGTAGCTGGCATGCCTCCACACTCCCACAGTCTGTTTTCACAGTTTCCTCTCCCACTCCTCATCACTCTCACTTTGCAGTTCAGATACAGGTTCACAGAACATTAGCTAACTTGTAAAAAAGACGTTCACGACTGCTGTTAATAATGACGCTCACTATTGACTCATGACAACGTTAACTATTTTTTTAAGTCTACATGCTGTATGCAGGCAACCTGGTAAGAAAAGAAAACATTTGGATCAATTGTTGTTTTGCTGTAAGCCTGCCATGCTGAATTTACAAGCATGACTCAAGTGAATAAGTTTGTTCTCGTCACAGCGAGGAGAAGCTTTCAATCTGCACTTCTATTGTGGCGACAGCACGGCATCTCATTGTAGAAACGGTGGCCTCATTTGCATGAATCTCTTCAATTGATTAAGCCGACGTCTTCATAGAAGGTTGATTGCTTTAATCTGCATACAAATGAGTGCTCAAAGAAACGCTGTCTGGGTGCTACTGTTGATATCACCTGGAAGCTGGGATTAGAGGAAAGCAGTGCAAATATTTGATGTTGAAAAATTGACTGACTGACAAATGGTAGCTGAATTAAACATCTGACAGGTACATAAAATGATGGCTGCTTTCTTGATGATTGCAAACAGTGAAAACCAGCGTGCTGTGGTATACTGTGTATACTGCTTTGTAAAAATGTGAAATATTAACTGAGAATTTAATATGCAGCTTTGTTGGAGAGAAACCCTCGATTTGTTCTCTGCCATTTCCTGTGTAGGCTGCTGAATGTTCTTGTTGAATCAGAAAAGAAGGGATTTCTCCGTGTGCACAGTGAAGGTTTGATGACTCTTGAAAGAAGTAAAACAGCAGGGTTCTTACCGCTCTGGTGGGATTGCTCTGATCAATGGGGTTTTTGAAGTCTGTGCGAAGCTCATCAAATGCAATGATCTGAAAAATAATGGACATGTGTGAGCTCTTTCCACTTAGCTACGTCCACATAGTGTAACTGTAATGTGCGTGTAGCAGGTCGATACAGCTGATGGCAACACTCTCCACATCCTGTACAGCTGCAGCCACATTGTTCACTTTGCCTGAGCACAAATGGTGGTTTAATGGTGAATGTGTGCATACATAATTAGTTAGAGCATAGCTTTTTATCCTGTTTGAGAGCTCCAGTTGTTTTTACGTTTGTTATATTAGAGATTATTATTTATTACTACTGAAAGAACAAAAATGGCCCCAAAAACAATCTGATTTATCACTCATTTGTTATCAGTTTTAGCCTTATTTGTAGATTTTTATCTTTTCCAAATTATAAGCCTCCACTCAGCAAGCTCCAAACAGAATATTAACACAGACGCAGATGGCTTTTTTTTTCTTTTTGAATGACAATTACAATTTTTCTGGCAGGATTAAAACAATCGTCACAAGTTATGCTTTGGAAAGTTAAAAATGTAATAACTTGCATGAATTAAAATGAATGCTTTGTTGAGTTTGTATTTAAGAGGATTGTAATATGCTGGAAGACTATATAAAATCTAATTGGGTTTCTGTGCTCTTCAAAATATTATAAATTGGGAACACTGCAGGGAGAACAAATGCTATTGTTCAGATGTGACATGCTGATAGCTCAACTGCTGCTCACTGTGAGGCGAGGATGACAATTTCCCTCAGCAGCTCCCTGATTAATAGCTCAATAAAAATACTAATAATTCTACGTGTAAAGGCCACCTGCTGTGTTTGTCATCAGCGTAGCTTTTAAATAGCGGAGCTTCACTTTGATGGCTCATTGAAAAGCAATAACAAACAGGCTTTATTTGCAGATACATTAGCATCAACAATGAATGATGACTTGAGAAAGAGAACACTTCTATCTGGCTGAAATAAAAGCAGTAATTTCCCCCCCGTATAAATCTATACGGCTCTCCCTCATCTTCTTTCACACTTAGCTCTGTTGTAAACAGATGCAGTTTCCATGGCGACATGGTGAGCCCCTGAGCGGGAACCATGGTTACTATAGCAGTGAACAAATGTTCCGATTGGTTGAGAGCTTCATATAGTTGGGGTGCTGTACCCGTGGGTGGAGGCAGACTGGGGGAAGGAGGGAACAAAATCATAGTTTGATGAGCGTTTCAGTCACATGGTCGAGTGCTGAGCCAGACACACGCTTCTCGCCGTCTCTTTCACACACAGACACACTGACTGACTCATATGTAGTCTCACCCACTTAGTCAATTGGTACGTTAGTCATTTCAAGTCTTATATTCATAATGATGCGTTCCGTATCGCATATTATTCCTGCCTCCGTGGAGCCAATGTTAAAGGGGAGAGATCAAAGCCTTGGTGTTTGTTGAGTCTGTGTTTGTGCAACCAGCGAACCGAGTGCACTGGTCTCCAGCGATATCTGTGCAAATTCCACTCAAAATGCCGCAGGCAGACAGATTCATAGCAGTCTGGCTGGGAGATTTATGATCGCTGTGCTTTGCCGCCTCCCTGCACTCATTACGTGCAGTTTGCTGAACCCTGAACACCTTGTTTGAGGAACTGTTTATTGTTAGAATATGGGATGGAGCCATCTGGAACCTCTCGTTTTGTTGGGTGTGAAAAGGTCAGATAGGCCCCAGTTAATTTTACTAACAGCACCAAGCGCTTAAAGTTACTGCATGCAAAACACATGAAAAAATGCACAAATTAAGACTCGCGCAATTCCGCGATGTTTCACCCACCTCAAAAATAATCATTTTCCAACCAATTATGTTTCTACAGTCTCATCTGGTGGCTTTTAAGGGGTCATTTGAAGAGTCAGTACAGTGGGAACATTTATGCATGCCATTACCTCCACAAGACCTGAGCGAGGTGTGTGTATGCTGTGTTCCTGTCAGCGTTGTACAACTGTGTGTAGGTGGATGTGTTTGTCTGCCTGTGTGGGATGATGGAGTGTGGACATTTACAGGTCCTAGATGTGCCCGTTTTAGTCTCGGTGTGTGCAGCGGTGCCACTCACCTGCCATATGACAAAGAAGATGAGCGCGGCGCACAGTACCAAGGTGAGCATGTAGCAGAAGGCCGCAAAGGTGAACGCCATGGCTGAGCTGGCCAGCCTGACAACCACACGGGTCGAGAGAGAGAAAGGGAATTTCCTCCCTGCTCTCCTCCTCTCTCTGGATACTGGTCACTCTGATCCTTCTTTAACTCTACCGGAGGTTGTTGTCTGATGCAAGCTGAGTCTAAACCTTCCAGGCAGGTAGAGCTCAGTTTCAGTAACAATCAACAATCAGCTCAAACTGTGGCTTCGCTGCTTCCACTCATGTCTCAGTTTTTGTGTGTCTAACAGCAGGACGGCTGCTTTCTGACTGCTGTGGATTTAGGAAGCGCTTATATGTCCGTTCACAGCCACAGTTGTCAGTTGTTGGCCCGGTGCTCCTCTTTTCAGTCTCTGACAGGCAAAATGTCTGTCTCCTCCTCCTCCCTGTAGTTTCTCTTTAGACAGAGCCTACACATCTTTTTTTTTCTTCTCACAGTAGCCACCAAGTGTCTGACTGACACACTGACAACAGAGGCACAGGATTCTTGCCGATACTAAGCGCAGTAAAAACACTGAGGATTATTGTCTACAATGGCTATGGCTTGTGATAGTTCAGTAGTTTGTTGTTTGTATGGCTTTCAGTTCATCTGTTGCTCTGAATCAAGAATCAAGAACACCATTAATGACGCATATTTCTAAGTCATATTTACCACGTCTGTAAACAAGCAGCTGGCAGGTTAGCTTTGAGTTATTATTTACAAAGACAGTCTGTACTTATTGTTATTACTAAACTGTCAATTCAGTGTATTGCTCTGCACGTTAGGCAGTTATATTCTGACAAAGCAAATTACTGGTTGCCCCTGGTGATTTTGCAAAGTAAAAGTATAAATCATTGAGGCAGAAAATATTCTAATCAGCTTTCAATTCAAAAGAGTATTTAACACATCCAAAAGGACTTACAAATACAAGATCAGAGCACAATATTGATGGTAGTTTCAGTTAGCATGGCTCAATATCTTGACTGACCTTAATATCGAGTAGAGAATACCTGTGTCTGGTGGGAGACGTGTCTGCCTCTGAACAGTCCACTCTGTCCTCGTCTCTGTCAGTTTGGGTCGGCACCATGTCAGAATTCTCTGCTTTGCATCTTTGTCTCAAACGCATCCCTCAGATTTCTCCAAAAACATTAAGACTTTTCTTTGCTGGCGTTCAGAGTAAAGGGTAAAAGTCAGGGGGAGGACAAAAAAGGGGGGAAATTTAACCAGAAAACTGCAGAATGTCTACATGTTGAGACGCATTTATGCTGATTTTGAAAACACTCCTGTTCTTAAGAGAAAAATCTCCACCGCCCTCAGGAGTCATAAGTTAATAAGTCCACCTTTCTGTCATCTCCCCCTGCTTTTTTTTGCCCTGCTTTGTTTCTTTCTCTCTTTGTTTCTTTCTTTCTAAAGTCCTCTCTCTTCTGATTCCTTCCAGAGATTTTTGAAAACAGACCTGAATGTGTTTCCTGAGTCTACTGTCTCTGGCTGTCTCTTCCTCTATTTCTTAGACTGCGAGAGAAATATTTCTGTCACGGTTGATGTTATAACGGTCGACCAATCGCATCGCTCTGCCTCCCTCCCTCTCTTATTTTCTCTCTCTCTCCTCCTCCTCCTCCTCCTCCTCTCTCTCCTCCTCGCTGTCTGTCACTCTCCCTCTCTCTTGCATTTATACATTTCCATAATCCGTCGTTCCCCAGAGACTGATGAGGGGGCAGGGCAGGCTGCAAATGTCTGCATCTCTCTCCTCCTATCAGCCCCTCTCACCACAGCCTTCACTCATCCATCACTCCATGAAATTTAGGTGTTTCTCGGAGGTTGTTGCTCTCAGTCATCTGTCACTCCCTGCCTCCGCTTTATTAGCATTCACTAATTTGTGCAATTTCACTTTTGTTCTTTTTTTTTTCTAACCTCAGCCTATTATCGAGCAGAGAAACCACTGGTGCCATCTGATGCACATTACAGCCACATGTTTGATTAAAAGCATCCAATGTAATCAAAATGCATTCACTGTGTCAATCTGTATATTTGACTGTGGCCTGACTATGTTTTCTGTGTAGGGATTGTAATGTAGTCCATGGTGAGATGAGCTCAAAAGCCCCTCACCAATAAACTGCTCATTATTTTTTTGAATGGATTATAAAATGGCTCTTTAAAATGATAGTTGAACGTATGACAGTATTTTCATAAAGTCGGATTGGCAACATTTAGCTAAGTACACAATCTTCTTAGTACCACTTGTAATGGCAGAAAATGGATACTTCACACATTGCTTTTAGCTAACTGTTGCTGCCATTTATGTTTTTAGCTGCCTTTTAAACTGTTTATCCAGACATTTTAGCTAATTATGTCAATTGTTAACTTGTGGCTGTTTCAATCTATTAGCCAGTGCTTTTAGTTAGCTATTGTCCAAACACTTGTATGGAGCATGTCAAGTGTTTATTTACTACTAGCAAGCTAGTGTTATAGATTTTTTAAATGTCTATCCATTACTTTTAGGTAACCTTTTAAACTATTTATCTATTACATATTTCAGACATTCACCCATTACTTTTAGCTAACTAACGTATTTTATCTACAGGCGATGTTAATCTGTCTGGACACTGTTGCTGTATTTCAACTCTGTACTTTTGGTGAACATGTCAACAGTTTATTTAATTTAGCCAACTATTATATTATTCAATTGTTATGCATTTTTCAAATGTTTATCCATTACTTTAGATTTATATTTTAACTATTTATCCACTATTTTAAGTTATTTCGCCCAGTCACTTTATGTTTAGCTCACTAGCTTCATTTGTACATATATAGTCCATGCTAATGTTACCGTGACAAGTTTGCTCTATTTTAACCATTTATTCACTTTCAGCTGATTAACTTTAGTTTCTTAGACTGTTTCCACTGTTGTTTAAAATAATTTTAAGCAAACTGTCTCAACTGTATTTTTTTTACGTAAGATTTCAGCTGTTTACTTTTAGCAAAGTAGTCATTGTAACTGCTTAGTCAGTTTAAAGACTAAGACTAATTTGTTGGATCAATCAAGCATCTATTTTGGGTAGACTCTTATTCATCATATACGGCCTCTGGGGCAAATCATACATAGCCATGACATTGATTTCAATTCATACATGGTAACACCCTGTTATATCCAATTCAGTTCAATTCAGTTTTATTTACATGTCGCCAATTCATGACATATGTCATCTCATAGCACTTCACATAGTAAGATAAGGACCTTACAAATTTTGAACATAAAACAGAGAACCCAGCAATCCAAAATTGTCTTTGGATTCCTTATGAGTAAGCAGTCGGCAACAGTGGGAAGGAACCAAAAAAATAAATAAAACTTAAACGTGGAGGGGGCGAAAAAATAAAACTCCACCAGAACCAGGCCCAGGGAAGGTGGCCATCTGCCTCGATTGGTTGAGGTGAGAGCTTTATCAGAAGAGGAAAGTTTTAAATCTAATCTTAAAAGTGGAGAGGATGTCTGCCTCCTGAACCCAAACTGGGAGCTGATTCCACAGCAGAGTAACCTGAAAACTGAAGGCTCTGTCTCCTATTCTACTTCTGGAAACTCTGAGAGCCACAAGTAACCCTGCAGCCTGAGAGCGAAGGGCTTTGTCAGGATGATATGGTAAAATAAAAATCTTTAAGATAAGATGGAGCTTGGTCATTAAGAGTTTTATACGTGAGAAGCAGGATTTAAAATTCCATCCTGGATTTACAGGGAGCCAATCAAGAGAAGCTAATGTGGAAGAAATATGATCTGTCTTACTGGTTCCTGTCAGAACTCTGACTGCAGCATTTTGCATCAGCTGGAGGTTTATAAGAGAATTACTGGAACCTCCTGATATTAAGGAATTACAATAGTCCAGCCTGGAAGTTGCAATGCATGCACTAGTTTTTCAGCATCAGTTATATGTCCTGATAAACCTGGTACCATGGATGCTTTCTGTATTATGCCCTGCCTTGCTGATATTACAAACCTGATGCCCAAATATTTCTTGCAGCTGAATAACTTCAAATCAGAGGCAATTATAGCTGCCCCCTGTGGCCCCAGCTCTGGCATAATTACAATCTCTCCTCTGGTCTGGGTGACTTTTCTAATAACGTTTGTATGTGGCCACAACCTGGGTGTTATTTTGACTCTGATTTGTCCACTGATGCTCAGGTGACTAAAGTACACAGTCCTGCTTTGTCCAACAGAGACTGCAAACTACCATCCAGTCACTTCTATCCTCTGCAAGTTTAGAAAAGGTCATACTTGTGTCTCTTCACCTAATGCACGCTGGTGCCAGCAGGTGAAACATCCGGAGACAGCAGCTGATACAAACACTGTTGGCAGGCTTTTAACGCGTACTAAGAGGAGTGACCACATCACACCAATCCTTGCTGCCCTTCATTGTCTGCCTATGAGTGTTAAAATTGATTTTAAGACTTTTTTGCTTGTTTTTAAAGCCTTAAATGGTCTGGCCGCCTCCTATAGCTCATTATATAGAAAGAATAGAATTTCAGGCATGTAAACTCATTATCATCTTTAAAATTTCTTCCTTAAAACTCACTTTCATTGGCTTTTTTTTTAACAGATTGTAATTGTCGTATTTAATTTCAGTTATTTTATCTTGTTTATGCCTTAAATTCAGTTTTTTGAACTCTATGTTTATATTGTAAAGCATTTTGTTGTTTTTTTCCAGTTCTATCAGTTCACTTTGCAACTCTTCATCACTTGCTGTTAACAATTTCAATTACTTATCCACTATACGGCTTTTATGTACTTACTTGTTTCTATTTCAACCATTTATCCACTAACTTCAACTTTTATGTTCACTTGCTAACGTTTTCACAGACTTGGTAATAAATTGAAGAGAGGAATCATCTAATTTATAGTTAAATTTGACTGATTTTTTGCAAACCTAACAGAAATATGTGTTAAGTAGCCCGTATACAGAAGAGATCACCATTTCAGCTTTTTAAAGTTAGTTCAGTTTGTTGGCCTTTTTATGTCGGCTGCTCCTTTGCAGTTGCACAATTACCACCTGGGGTGATTTCCTTTGACTGGAAATCACTCAGGGATCCAGACTAGATGAAGCATTAATCAGTGCTTTATGAGAGACAGGAGACCATCTGCAGATTCCCTCAGCCACAGGAATAGATTTTAAGGGAGAAGCAGAGGATTCGTCCCCCTCAGTATTTGGAACACCTTCATGTAGCCACCCTGATGAAAACACGAGAGAAGCAGAGGACTTTTAATTTGAAAAACAGCTGTAGTGTTACTCATAGACAAAACAATGCCTCTGATGAGGGCAGGTTTGTTATAGATTTGACCAATGTTTGAATCAGTTATTGCCAGAATGTGTTGTATTCTCGTTTTCAGTCAGATTTATAGTTGAGATGCAGCTGATTGTTTTCAAAACTCATCACATATTACTGCTATGTGTGATTTGATGTGAATGTGCAGAAAATTTCGGACACAAGCTGAAACCCATCTGAGCTATTAAAATCAAAAGGTTTATAAATTAATTAATTTCTTATTTACATGAATAGGTGCCCTGTGTGTATTTAAAGCTGTTACTTCCCCAAACAAAGGACACAAAAGAGGACAAAGGAGAAAATTATGCCTATATGCATGTGTTGGCTCAGTAGAATAATAAAATTGAGAAAAAGGTTGATCCACAGGTGAATAAATATTTGAAAGCAGCACAGAATGTCTGACAGCCTCACTGCGTTATATTCCTTTATTTTGTTGTTAAATGTCACCTGGTGCCTGAATTTGTGTTTTCCTTTATAGAAACAGAGACATTTCTGCCATAAACTGATGCAGAAAAAGCACAAAATGGTGCATAATGGACCCCCACACCCACACCTAATGTGCCCCCCCCCAGCGTTCAAATGAACAGTGCTGTCTGTTCATACAGGATCTCAACCAGATGGAGCAGATTACAGCAAATCTGCAATCACTGATCAGCAGAGTGATCCCATAGAGCAACAACATCTGTTTTGTACCTTCAACAACTGATTTTTGTCCACATTGAGGCAGTTTACATAAGCTGCGTACACAGCGTTGTCATATTATCGCCTACTTTCGATGTGACAGGTTAGCAAGCAGCTGCCTCTGAGTACATCCAGCAGATATGGAACAACAACATTCAGTTTCATGTGTACCTAATGAATGTTCACTTTCATTTGGGTCGGTTTCGCTCTCTACAAGCGTGTGTGGGATACATTTTAAACACTAGGAATCTGTCATATCAGATAGATAGAATGCCAGTGGGATCATATATAAATTATCAGTTGCTACTGTATTTTTGGGAGAATTTTAGTATTTGTAGACACCAATTAACAATCAATGAATGTCAAAGTGAAATCAAGTCATATCTCTAAGAACCGATGGCTAACAGTGACAGATCTATGCAGGACTGTATTTACAAATCCGTGGCTCCAGACCTCTGAATCTCTGCCTGCATTTTAAAAAAAGCAAATTCAGTTTGATTGTCAGGTTAGTACATGGTGCACATAGCTTTACATGGCTGATGGCTCGGTGTGAAACATGCTGTCTGAGTTACAAAGCAGACCAATCTGGGTAAGTGTGTTAGCCATCTGATGGTTAAGCAGAGGTTGCTGGTCTATTTTTGTTGGCTGTGTTGTCAGTGTTTGGGGGATTCCCTGCAGTCCGGTCAAACTGTGTCGAGATGTTATTTTTAATTTAAATTACTTTCCTAAAGCCGTGCCGGTTGTTAAACCGGCAAACAGAAAGCATAGCAGTCACAGAGAAAATGTCACAGACCGAAGATGAAGTGCATTAATCCATTTCACAGTCAGTGTCCCTTCAGTGTTCTGGTGCTGAACAACGGAGAGAGGGATGGGACTCCTAATAGCAACTGCAGCTAAATGTCATGGGAACCTGTGGTGGAGACAGTGTTCAGATCCTTTGTAGAGCATTTAGAAAAACCTTGTTGTTATTAACACAAGCAGGTGGCTGTTAATTGAACTGTAGTCAGCATGCAGGTGCTCAGACTCTACAGGTAGGAGTGACTTGTTGTTTGTTTATTGATATTTGTGAACTCCAGTTCTAAGACAACATTAACTGCTGTTGGTGCTGAATGAAACAGGCAGAGATGCACTGAGGCAAGGAAGTGGAGAGTGAGAAAAATGTCATGGCTTTCATTTTTCCCAGAAAATTCACCTTGACTCTGTTACACACAAGTCCGTGCACACACTATTACACTTGGGGAAGGTCCTGTTTATTAAGTTACTTTACAGACCGTTCACATATTGGCCCTCAAAATGTGATTAATACATGCTGATTGATTCAAATTGTTACATATAATACCTTTAGCCAGAAGTCTTAATACCATGTTGTAAAAGTACGTTGATGCAAGTTAAGCAAGTAAAAGTATGTAAATATAATTATGAAAATGTACTTTAAGTATGAAAAATGCCCCCTGTAACCTATACTAGAATGTATTGTCTATTTCGTACTCTATCACTGCATTATTATTACCCATATATTATTTGTGAAAACAGGGTTTTACTGTGGTAGCTGGATGAGGTGGACCTCATTTTGAACTATTTAGTATAGGACTATTGATTGATTGATTGATTCTCTTCCTGATGCTTGTATGTCAAGTCAGCAGTTCAAACATCAAAATTGTCACAATAGATTAACATCTAATTAAAAGCAGCACCTTTTTACATTTGTGAAACTGTAACCATTAAATGCTTTCACATTCATATTACTTATATTATTAGCAAATTAGTTTTCTAACTGATCAGGTGATTAATCTTATCAGCGGTACTTGTATAATTATAGTTCCATAAATAATTTTAAAAAATCTGATTTTATAAAGTACTCAGATGTTTGTGTGCAAAAATCTAAATTTTCAAAGTGCATAAAGCTGTCAGGGGCTGCGCAGTGGCTCAGTGGTTAGCACTGTTGTTGTTGTTATTGTTGTTGTATTGTTGGTGATTATCTTTGGTGTAGCCCTGTGATAGACTGGTGACCTGTCCAGGGTGTCCCCTGCCTTCACCTGGTGTATAGATAATGGATGGATGAATAAAGCTGTCAGATAAATACAATGAAAGTGAATATAGTTAAAAAAACATTATTTTCCTCTGAAATGTTTTGGAGTTGAATTGAAGCACTTAAAAATGAAAGGACTCCAGTGAAATGTACAAGTATCTCAAATTTGCACTTAAGTAAGCTCTTGAGTAAATGTATTTCCACTGACTGGTTCTGGAAGCTGCCAGGCTGCTCTGGACTGAGGTTTTGGCTCCATCTTGAGCCAGAAGCTCAGAACCCAAAAACACCACATTAGTGTTTCTGGACCAGAAACTACAGGAAGAAGTCCAAGAATGTTAGTAGTCTGGCCCTCACATCGAACACTTCTCCCATTAAAACTATTGGACCTGTTTTTCAGTCTGGTAGCATTTCTATACTTGTGTAAGTAACTACACTAAAACATACAAATGTGTTCTGCAAGTGTTTGCTGCTTTCTTCTGAGAGTGTGGCATTGTCATTAGTAAATCTGCTTGTAAAATGTCTTGACTTTTTCATGTATTTTTGCTCAAAATCTTTTCAAACTAATACTATTTTCATTATTGTTTTTTTAAAGCAAACTCCTCCCTCACCTATAAGCCACAACAGCCTTGTGGATGTCTGTGGATTACTGGCTTTAGGCTTCCCACTAGTGGCAGTAATAGGTGACTGCAGCTCATCTTGTATTTTTACATCCCTGTTAGTCACAATGCAAAAGCATGGCGTGAAACCCCAGAACAGAAGCAGTAGAAGCCTAGGATTGCTCATATTTCAGTAATGATAAGGACTGTCTAAGCTGTTGACATTTCTCTGCATTTATTCCAGGTTTTATTTTATTCCAAAGCAGCTGATAAATGCAGGCGGTAGAGGTGGAATGAAGAGGAATGATAACGTTTCAAATTGTAAGGTGCTGAGACAATGGTTGAGGCACTTGTAGGGAAAAAAAACAATGCAATGACTTTTTATTTATCAGTTAACTTGGTAGCTAAATGCAGTGAACAGGAACAAAATCAACCCTAAATCAAACCATTGCTGGATGTGATCTAGCAGTGCCTTAAAGATAACAATTCTCCTCATGCACAATTCAAGGTACTCGGTAGGTAGGTTGCTCTATTAACACCTGTTTGGTGCGAAATTCTAGTTGTTTTCTGTTTACAGAAGGACTGGTTGTAAATCTAACATACAGTATTTGATTCTGGCATACTTATGTTGAAGATATCAAATAACCTTATAAAGCAAATGTTTTTGCGAGATGCCTAAATGTGCCTGAAACCTTTGCATGATACTACATGTGAGAAATGAATGAAATGTCACTGACCCTCTCTGTGGTAATGTGAACATAATGACTGGCCACAGCTTTTCAACCTTTAGTTCTACAAATCATAAAATCATCATCCAGTCTGGTGTGTTCACTGCTGCATCACTGAAAATCTGCTGGCTTAACATCACAATCTGAGGAGTAATTGCTGAAAAAAACACAATTACTTTTTAAAAATCCATTCAGGTTGACCTATAATTTCTTCAAGGTCACTGATCGCAGTCAGTTGTGTTGATTGTTACAGCGATGAGGGCTGACACTGTCATTTATTTAGCTCATCTGATACAGATCGCTGTGGGAATCCAGGAGCATTTTAAATGGTGTATTAGTGCAAATGAAGACTGACAGATTTTAAATTGTCCACAAGATGGCAACATATGAGAGACAGAGGCAGCAACAGATGGTCGCATTAGATGCCTAACAGCAGTATTGACTTACAAATGACTCACTCAGGCAGAATCCAAAATTCTTGCAGGTATTTATTTGCTGTGCATGCAGTCATCTGGGGGTGGAAAACATCCCCACTAACAATTTTGATACATTTATTGTTAAATGTAGATGAAAAGGTTGAATACTGCAATTCTACGTGCACCTCAGTTTAAACATCTACATCCCTAATGATTGCAGGCTGCATGGATAATTCATTACATGCAGTCTTGTGACCTCAGCAGAATGATGTCACAGTCTGGTCACGGCAGGTTTTAGTGCAGTGAACACATCAGAGCAGTGCTTTAGTGACATTGCAACATTTACTAGACATCCAGAACATCCCAGAGGAACTGAAGGGTGTGAAAGTAATCAGCGATGCTACAAATACGCTAATAAGAAGAGATCAATTTAATGACTGCTGACCTTTTGGCCTTTGGGTGCAACTAAAATGTCTATAATAAATCGAAGTAAACTACCAGGGCATCCACGGAGCACAGTGTCGCATGGAGGCATCAACACCTAATGCATAAATTTCACTGTACAGCACCTTACTGATGCGTTTTCAGTCGGAAACAGCTTTCTGTCGTGAAGAAGCTGTTGGGGCATCTGTTGGACGGATGCTGCCCGTGAAGAACCTCCTGGAGCCTTTTGTGTAACAGGATTCAGTAAATCCTGCCTGTACGGCTGCGATACAGCAGGATCATTATTTAACTGCATTTCACACCGAAAACAATAAAAGTAACCAGTTGGTGCATTTGTAAGTTTTAAAGTGATGCTCTGCTGATTTGTTGTGTCAAAAACCAGCAAGATTATCACTGCTAACAGAGCTGGTACAGCACCTCTCACTGAGCAGTATCCCATTTTTAATAAATTTGTTGCGAGCTAAAAAAAAATCCACAAGTGTCTGCCAAAAGATCTCTCAGCATGATCACAATCATGAAAACGTCCTTGACATCCATGGATACGCAGGAGCAGCAACAGTTGCCATAGCAACAAAAACAACCCCTGTGAGGTTGCTTTTTAGTCTCTAACCAGAAATCTAATGTTTTATGGCCCTTAAAATACACATCTGATAATCCTGGAGGACGTCTTCCTGTTTTCATGAAAGTTACCCGCTTTTCTGTAGTAAACTTGGCACAAGAAAGCCCTGATTTGAAAAAAGTTAACAAACATCACCTGATATTGTTTAATGGGTAACACTTGTCTGCTGTTTCAGAAAACAGATTTGCTATTTGTGAGCAGCTGTTTAATAGCTAAGTTGGAACAAAAACTTGCAATAAACTTCCACGAATAATGAGTACACTGCAAATGCACCGAGACCACAGGAATTTAGATGTATAATATTGCAATGCGTGTGCTTTAATAAAAATATTCCAGCTCCTGTAGCTACATAAGAAAGACCACCACAGTGAAACTAATGGACCGCATTAGACAAAGAAAAGCAAAACCTCCTCTTAGATCATTTCTAAAGCCAAATGAAGACAAAACTGAAATTCTTCTAGTTGGCCCAAAAAATAAGAGACATCCTGTCCTTGCTAAAATGGGACATCTGGCCTCTCAGACACAACCATAAGTGAGAAACTCAGTGTCATTGTTGGACCTTCATTTTACAATCTAATTCTTTTACCAAATTGGCCTTTTATCATTTCTGCAATGTAATGAAGGTGAGACCTCCATTGAGCCAACAAGATGCTGCAAAGCTTTTGTTTCTAGTCGCTTCACCAGCTTACCCAAAGCAAAACTACAGACTATCCAGAGTGTTGGTGCTGCCAGGGTTTTAACAGAAACTAAAATGAACTCAATTAATCATTTAGCTGCAGAACCTACATTGGCTCCATGTTTCTTTTACAACTAAATTTCTTCTTTTAGTTTTAAAGGCTCTAAATGGCCTCACCCCCTCTTATATCACAGACTCCCCATCGCTCTATGATCCTCCATGAATCCTAAAATCCTCCACAGCTGCTCTTTTTGCTATTCCCAAGGTCGCAACAAAAATCTTCAGGGATGCTAGCTTTAGTTTTTATGCCCCACAACTATGGGCCGCTCTGTCTTTAAGTATGAGGCTTGTAGACTTAGTGAACAGTTTTAACAGAAAACTCAGAACATATCTGTTTAATTTGGCCTGTAACTAACAGCTGCTTGTTTCAGTTTATCTGAAGAAACTGTTAATGCAGTTTTATTTCTAACACTCATTTTCTGCCTTCCTCTTTGTGTGTATGTCTCTGCTTTTTTGCCTTTTTTTTTTTTTCAATTTGCTGCTGAATTGTGAAGCACATTAACCTGCATTTTGAACATAAATGGCTTTTATTTAGTTCAATTTACTCTTAATTTCCTTCAGCCTTCCTTAGCGATACCCACTTTATCCTACAGAGGGCTATTTTTAAACACATGTATTCTTATACTGAGCAAGTTATTTGTGGATAGAAATATTTCTTAGTGCAAAAAAAGCTACGTTTTCACAGATTTCTACTGTGGCCGAGTATTCCATCCATTCCTCTATCATCTATACCAGCTTTATCCTGTAGAGAGTCTCCTGGAGTCTGTCCCAGGTGACACCGAGGCCCTGGACAGGTCATCAGTCCATAACAGCACAAACACAAAGAGTCAGACAACCGTGCACACTCATACTTAAACCTACGGACAGTTTAGCCAGTTAATCTATAATGCATGTGCTGGGAGTGTAGGAGGAAGCTGGAGCACCCGGAAAAAACCCACGCGGGCAACATGCAAACTGCATGTATGAGGTGATAAGGCTAACCACCTCCATCCCACAAGAGTAATAAACAATAAGATTTTTTTAAGGTTATCTGAGGATATTCTGTCTTCCTTTGAGGTGATTTAGTCGCCCGTATTTTCTTTTTAAATATGTGCAATTAAGGCTGATGTACTGGTTCATGAATCACGTGTTGTCATCCTGAAAATTTTCCAGTTCAAGTTATAGCTTCATGAATTGTCTTTCCATTGCTTTTTTCCATAAAGGTCAGAGGTCACAGTCAGTTTAACATCACAGTAGTTGCAAGAATTTGTTGCCCGGGGGCGCTGGCAGTAAATGCAGGAAAACTACAAGCCTGCAAGAGTTTTTGAACACAGTTAAAAGACAGAAAGCCATAAAGTCATGTGCACAAAATGTGGCCTTTGGATCCTGTTTTCTCATCCCACACAACTGGAAGTGAGAAACGTGAAGCGTATAGAAAACTGACACGTACGTAATGGCAACAGTCACTTAGCGGGCGCTTGCATTCTTGTCACTTGTGTATCTGATTGAGAGACAACAAAACCACTTGTTCATAATATTGTTTCATCAACTTTGATGTAATGAGCAGCCCAACAAAATGCATCAAAGTGCTGGCGTCCACAGCCGGAGGGCACAGACAGAGCACGAATCAAAGAAGACAAAGTATCTACTTTACACGATGTAGCTCACCAAATCTTTGGCTTCTTGCTGCAACAATTACTCTCATGTTACATCAGAAAACAGCAGCCCCTGCGTTCTGAGAGTAACTGGATGCTCATGGTGTCCCTAAAACATGGAAAAATCTCCCACACGAGGAACGCGATAACCTGCTGTTGAGGGAGGTAACTGGATAAGGGTGAAATGTTCCTTCATTACTGAAAGTGTATCATTTATCTGCGTTTTGCATCTCCTCTTTCAAATTAGTAATTAGTCTTCTTATTAAGGTAATTTATTGAATGAAATTGTGACTGCCGGTCTGTTCCTGCTGTTATTGTTAGGCGGGTCTCCACTTTCTTTCATTTTACAGATCTTACCTGTCTTGATGAAGCCTGAGCCTCCCGTTTGTGGTGATTAGCAGCATTGTTGGACAGAACAGCTGAAACATAAAGACTCTGGGGGCAGAAAGACCACAGTCGGACAGAGTGGATTGTGGCTGGAACCTCTGCTGTGGACCAGTCTCCTCCTGTGGGTGTGTGTTTATGGCATTGCTGTGTCACCCTACTGTTTTGAAACTCAAAATAAACAAAATCATGGATATTAATAAGAAAAAATTGAGCTGTTCCTCCTTGTCAGCTGTTGTCCTCTGTCACCTTGCTGCTGGTGACAAGGTCTCAGGCACCTGTATCTCCAGCATCCCACCTGTTTATAGTTTCTTTACTTTTTATGGGGTTTTTTGCATTAATACTGCTGATGTGGACTGTTTTTGGATCTATTGAACTCAACAAACACGCACCCCTAAAAACACATCAAAAACCTCCAAGGACCAAGCGAAAAAAGAAAAAAAAGAAAGAAAAATTTAGTAGATCCTCAATTCAGACAACTTTGTTGTCACTAGTAACAGTAAGAGGAAATCATTTTGAAGATGAAGCATCGATGAAAGTCTGTCATGTGCAGCTGAAGGCTCAGAGAAAGCTAGTGAGCAGACCTGGGGTGGATTTTTAATGCATAATCTCCCAGCATGTCACAGCTTTCATACAGGTCTAAGCTTAGCACTACTGCTTCCAGTTTTTTCCTTCAATCATGGAAGCACACACACAGCTTCATTAAAGCACCCCAATACAACTGCTTTGCTATAACATCTATTTTTTTATGCTAATGATGTTCATGTTTATGTTTATTTTGTTATATTCTCACACAGGTGTTATTTCACCTGTATGTTTTAGCACTGAGGTCAGTCTCTCAGTATAGTATAAAACAACACGTCCATTAACTATGATGAGCTCATAATACATGATTGGATTTTCACATGTCTGACATGTCAACGAAAACTAAACACTGCAAATGTCACAAAGGTCGAATTTATGGCGGATTTGTTGTAATGAAGTAAATACGTTGTGCATCAGTTCCTAATAATGTGACTGCTAAGTGTATATGTATGTATATTATTAACAGTCAAAATGGCTATATGATACAAAAACTAGCTTTTCATTGTATTATTGCATAATCATGTGCCTTAAATGTGTCTATAGACCCACAAAATATGAGAAAAGCCTTATTTCTGTCCTTGTGGAACCAGGTGGTCTACCAACAATGACAGCAAATCATGGTGATGGAGCTGTCAGTTTACACAACAAAGCATGTGAATGTGCCAAGTCAGGAGTGACTCAAGATGTTAATGATTGCCAGATTTTCTGAAGAATGATCTAATCACTATTGGTGTTTGATAAGTGGTGTCACCAACATCTATTTAGAGATGGTTTCCTTTACTCCTCTCTCAGCATAGTGCGCATCTTGAGTCACTCCTGATATGGCACATTCACATCCTTTGTTGTATAAACTGGCAGCTCCATCGTTGTTGGTGGACCTCCTGGTTTAACAACAATTCACGCCTTGAGCGATGTGAGTCCTGGGTCATTAATGGACCACTAGCTATGTGAGCTAGAGTTGCTATATATTCTGTAACTACCCATGAGTCAGTTGGAACTGAAGAAGCCTCTTGGATGAAGGTGAAACATCTTGTCCAGCTGATTACTACTGAAGCTCCTATGATTACCATGAGATGATTGGAATCTAGACAGACATATTACAGACTGACACATCAGTCACTTGACAATTATAATAATGTTCAGATTTTCTTTCTATTGTAACAGAAAAGTACATGTATGTGTTAATGGGAGCAGTTTTTGGTTTCAGAGAAGGTGTTGGACTGAACACTGTGGTTTAAGTGAGTTGTTCAAAGGGAGCAGCTCCACAGGTGA
The DNA here is from genome assembly GCF_022539595.1 of Amphiprion ocellaris. NCBI lineage: Eukaryota > Metazoa > Chordata > Actinopteri > Pomacentridae > Amphiprion > Amphiprion ocellaris. The sequence goes on along the minus strand of NC_072779.1, from coordinate 19,056,346 downwards.
CAGTGCAAACCTTTCCACCAGTGTCAGCATGTGCTTCTAAACTGAGTCCTCTCTGCAGGAGCTGAGGTGTCCAGTGTGCTGCTGCTTCTCATGTTGTTAGGATGTTTCCCCTCCTCTGGTGCTCTCTGTCCTCCAGATCTCAACCTAATCTCTTTTATTTCCCTCCAGGGTTTGCTGTAATCATCCCTTCAGGTCTCCATTCCACCATCATTATAGGTAACCATCCACCAGTAACAGCTAAATGAATCTTTATCTAAATGAAAGCAACATGTTTTGCTTTGCTTGCAGTGCAGCTCTGGAGATGGTAATACTGTTCTGTCAGGCTGCAGTCCAACGCCTCCAGAGTCAAAGACGAGTGGATGCTGTTGGATGCAGACGCTGATAGACTTTCGTGATTAATCCTAATGATGCTGGTGATCATCTGACAGGTCAGCCAATGACTGAATACCTCACATGTTGTGGGAAAAACTCTTTCAACCTTAAACAACACAAGAAACACATTGCTTCTTTTTGCAGTCAGGAGAAAGGCAGAGTTTGTTCAGCATCTCCCTCAAAGAGAAGTACAAGAGCGGCAGCTTATTTATAGTATGAAAGTGAGCACAACATTCTTTTTCCACCGGCTTGTTTCAAATGGTTCGACAACTTTAACTGATGGAATTCTTCTGGACCATATCAGAAACTCTAAGTTTGCATCCTGCAGACTGGAACCCTATTTCCCCATGAGGATCTGAGGTCTCTATTTTTGACCCTACTTATGTAACACACACACATGGGTTAAGCTGGAAGCAGTGGTCAGCTTTAACCTAAAATGACATAAGGGTTTCATAAACATATCAGTAACTGATTAGGAATAGCTGATTGACATATTAATAACCTATGAGCTTACAGCTTAGTTTGTTTCTACACACCTTTAGCTGTACAGCATGACAGCTAACAAAATGAAAATGTTAAATGTAAGCATGATAATCTGCATTCAGTAGCTACAAACATGCATGTTGGTGTATTACCTGCAGGCATGTTTGCATCCTCACATTACGAATCAATAAAAAGCACTGCTGAGTCTACATACAGCAGTGGTTGATGAAGGTTTATCCAAACCACAGAGATAAAGATTTAAAGATTTTTTAAAGAAGTGGTTGGAATCTGTTCAGATTTTTAGCTCCTATCTTCAGCTGTAAATGAAGATGGATGAACCCTGCACAGGGTCACAAAAACTCACTAAAGCTAACTCTGGTGTCTCTAGTCATCGTTATCTTAGTGGGTCATGGACCATCCTTTGACAGCCCTTTTGATTATGAATTAAGCTTTAATACAATTTAAATGGATGAGCTACATAAAAATTCATCCCTATTACAGTTGTCTTTAATGAAGAAATTACCTATTGAGACCAAAATCATTTTTTTGTACCAGAATGTAAACCTGTTTATTTCTGCTGCAAAGTTGGTCACTTTAACAGGGTACTCTATGAGGATTGGCTCAGTTTTGGAGATCAGCATCAAGTGGACATTTGAAGAACTGCAGTTAATGTACTTTTGCACTACTTAATACATTGGATGTAGAGCTTGTGTACACACCTGCCGTTTCCTTCATGCAGTTCATATGGTTTTATGCTCCGCTTCTGCTATCTAAATGTAATGATTTTTCAAACAATCCAAGCATTTTTTTCTCCCTATAAAGGAATGATAATGAAGTGCAGCCAGGCCATTCTGCAGCACTGACTATGCAAGAGTACCTCTGCATTGGCTTTATTTTTCAGCTTCACAGGTTGTTGCTTAGCCAGTATATGGTCTCTAGAAACACTACTACACTAATCCCTGTGCACCTTTCATTCAACCTTCTCTGGTTGTTAAATGACCTCAGTGTTCAAGCTGCCTCCAGTTTGTGAAGCGGGGATTCTTTCAAACAGTTGAAATCTCAAAGCTAACTCAAGAAAAACCTTCATGAAGACCTTTGTAAAGAAAATAACCCTGATGATATCATTCAAAGCTATAGAAAACAAACCGTTGTTATGGGTCAAATTGAACTTTGTGTTTAAAGTTGCTGATTTTTACCTTGGGAAACTTTTATGGCAGTATAGATCAGAATGGCAAAGTTCTCTTTTTTTTTTTTTTTACCATCCAGGAATCTGTGGTGTTTAATAAGCAAATATAGGTGGAGACTTCTCCTCTCTCTCTTCTAAAAGTCGTGTCTAGTTTGTTTTGCTTTCCCTTCAATAAAAGATTAAGTGCAAAACTTATCCTATTTTTATGATGATGTGTAGGGTTTAAATTCACACATATTGTTTTCTCTCTCCTGTATCTCTATATTACAAGCGTCCAGACTATAACAACATCAAACCACCAACCCACAGCAGACCTGCAGGCAGCAACATCTGGGATTTGACCAGCAGCTCAGTGTTTTAGCTGGCAGCAGGTCATCCGTGCTGATGGGTAGCAGCGATAATGAGTAAAATTGTGAGGATTTAGGAGTGAAATGGCCATTCATCCCTGGCTCCTGATGCGCAGTCAGGAGGACCAGCCGTGCGTGTAGCGCTGCTCCTGAACGTCTCCTCCCCTGTTTCTGCAGTGTTACTGCTTTCTCCTTCTCGCTCATCGTTTGTTGTGCCAATGCTGCCCACCGCAAGAGTAAGACAAGACTTCCATTTGCATAACACCACATTCCTCTTTCTTGTCTGCCACCATCCCTCCGCTTGATTTCCATCTCGTCCTGATCCGTGTGCTTTGCGTCCTCTCAGTGCTTCACCATTCATTCACGCCTACTCTCATGTGCAGTCTTGTTTGGTTTCTTTGCGTTTTTCCAGCTCAGACAGAAGAGCGAGGGGATTTTTTTTTCCAGTTTGGTTTTTTTTTTCGGACATGAAAAGCACCCTTAAAGCCTTTTACTAAATTGCTTTTGAAGAATTTCTGAATGATACAAGAGGGACGAATGAAGACAGAGTCAGTAATTTAATTGATTATTTTACGCATCAACAATCGCACGTAGTCTGGAGAGGATAAAGCTGGAAACGCATTGTGGGTTTTTGAAAAATTACTTAGCTGTGCGGAGGGTGTCGCGGCGGTGGAACGAGGGGAATTTAATGAGAGGAACTAATCCGGCTGTGTTAAGTTTGCTGAGGTAGGGTACCTGTCAGGGGAGGGAGAAGAATAGCGAAGAAGCACCGTGGAAAGCTACGCGTCATTTCCAAGACACCAGCGCAACAAGCCAACACCATTACACCAGCCCGCCGTGTGAATGGCACACGGGGTGTCTTCCTCTGTTGAACTGGTGCAGGGTGTCCACGCTGTGACCAGGATCCAGCTGACAATCTGGGCTTTCTGTGAGTATCCGTGGGACTGCTGTGCGCACCAAATGGACCAGTCTATTTGTCCCCCCGTGCAAAGGCTGCTGCTGCTGGGATAATCTGCCTTTTATCTGCATCTGAAATCTCCAATAATCGAGTTGTTTCTGAATCCGTTTGTAACTTAGCATTCAGAGTCTGCAATGGTTGCTGTTTAATTAGTCTTTCCCCTCCAGCTGCCGAATCTACTGGCTCACATACCTGGCTTTTAATAAGCTTCTTGCAACTCTCTAATGTGGAATCCTCTCCAGCTAGTTTTCGTGGTGCTTACAAAACTCCCGTTACAATCTGTTTAATTTAAGATAACCTGTCTTTCCACAGAGCAATATGAAAGATAAGTTCATCTCCTGAGGCCACAACTTCCACACTGGGCTGATTCACTGACAACTACACCCAGGTGAGTAATGCAGTTTCAAACAATATCAAAAATAGGAACTATAACCATATACCAAAATAATAAAGCATATTCCTGGGTGGGTATCTTGTTTTTCTCCGTTCTGCTGAGGTCTAAAGCTCCTAGCTGCATGCAAACCAGCAGCACTTGTCATTTCTGCTTAGATTTCTGTCTATTGACAGTGGTTTCTGTGCAACACAGTCTCAATTCGTGTTTCTTTTTTATTTTGTTTAGACACAGTTTCTGCTTCATTTCCCTTCTGTTTGTTATTTTAATGACCTTTCATTCCCTAAATAGTAGAGATGACATTCATGAGAAGTCTCAGTGCAAATTGAGACTGCCACCATTTGAAAAAGACACACACATACACGCACAAAACAAGTGCAGGCATCAAAGTATGACTCATTATGTACAAGTGTTTACTTGCCAACCTTACACCTCTGCTTAGCAAACACGAACATGTTTGAGGAATAAATCATTAGAATTTTTCTTTGGGTCAGAGGATTTTTCTTTGATTTGAATAATTTGGGATTTATTTGAGGCCTAATGAGAAACTCTAGGAAATGGAAAAGTGGCATCTTGCTGAGCTCGTCAGTGGTTGATGAGGGTTAAATATTGAGCTGAGGCTTTTAATCAAGAGATAAATGTTAATTGTGAGCAGTGGAGAGATTGTAGTTTGGTAGTGGTAGGAGGTTTGCATCCTTAGAATGTATGAGATTTAAGTAAAGTGTGAAACTTTAAGCTTTGTTATTTGTGTTGACTAAAAATAAAGTGTCCCTCTAGGGAAACAGAACAGTGCAGCTCTACTGCAATTAAAGGCAGACCTGACATCTGAACCTGTCTCGTCTCGTTTCTTTGTCACTGGCTGCGAGCAGCTGGTTTGTGACATAAATATCTGTACCTTGTTAGCTTGTTGCTGCCAGGTGATGTCAGTGAGGAGTGCATGTCACTGAACTCTTTATGGCACCACTAGAACAGATGGAAAGACACAGACGCTTTGTATCTCTATAGTATTGTCAAAAAAAACACGTTCCTGCATTTCTACCAGTTGGCAGGCGTGCGTTTGCCATAGAAACATCACCCACTCAAAATTTGTGCAGGATTGTGCGCCAATTGTGTTATATATTATTTATTTGTTGGTGGTGGTGAGGGAATCAATGGCAGTATGAATATATGTGTGTCACAGAATTGAGCTGTGGAATGTTGAACTCTCTCGAACGTGAAAAAACCCCAGAAAATCCTCATTGGTCGCAGGAGTCGCTGTCCATGGTGCTGATCTCACTGCTGTTTCCTTCAATCTGTCCAGCAGACAGGTGTCGAGCTGTTGCACAGATACAGAGTTGTTAGTCATTTATTTATGAGCTGACAAAAGAAAAATAAATAAAAAATGACAGCTTAATTTTTGCATCTGTGCTGCTCTGCTTCACCCTGAAACATAGCCTTGATGGAAAAATGTGCTCCCCTGTTATGCAGGTCAGAGTAGAGAATGCAGCTTTTCTCTGCTGCATGTCAATGAGAGCATGTGGCACACATAAAGCATTGTCAGATCTCTCCTGCTGTAGGTAGTCAACCTATTTTTGAGATGGAGATGGTCTTAAAATTTTAATTAGGGAGCACCAGATTACATTACTTGGCGTTTCCCCTCTTTTTCTCTCTGTTCACGGTGATGCAGATGTTAATCCTCTAGAAAGTGTTGATGCTGTAACTCTCTGAATTGTTCACTCAAGCTGTGAAGATGCTGCTGCCAAGAAAAGCACTGTGGAATTATTTTAAGTTGTCCCCTGACATATTTTAGATGGCTTATGTAAAAAAAAAAAAGCAGTTTACTGTATTTTAGCATTAAACACTATATTATACAGTAGAACTGAGCGGTGTGTTGCATTTCTAAGAGAGACTAAAATTGTTTTTCCTTTAGAAAAGTCATATAATATCTATATCATTAGGCCTGCTGAAGAACAACTGCTCTTTTATTGTTATTCTCATTGTCAGTGGATATTATTTTTGGATTCCCATCCAACTTGACAGTACATGTTGGACTGAGTCAGTTTTTCCCTCGATACTACAGGTGCAGAGGGTAACATTTTTACTGCTGCTGAGCACAGAATGACCACATTATATGTGTAGGAGTCGGACAGGGTAGTTCAATACCAGTGACTCAACGATTAGTAGGTGCCAATATTTCTGGCTCTCCAAACTCGGACCAACCAAACTGTTGGATCCCACGTCATTTGCATACAAAAGAGCGTGACTGTGAGCACTTTGACGATGTTAAACCTCGCCTTGTAGAGGCTATTTCAAAAATAGAACTCTGAATAATGAACTTGTGACATGTTGAATGTGGCTATCTCATCCACCACGCAAATATCTTTCTTGTCTGTCTTTCAGAGGTGTATAGGAACCTTCACATGCGCTGATCTCCAGCATTAGAAGATACCATCACGCCGCCATGTTTCTGCACAAGCGTATCTTGAGCTACACTCCACCTGCCAGCCCCTGCATGTTCATCTCTACTCTGCTGGTTCTTCTCCCAGGAGTCACTCATTTCTCCTACGGAAGCACCAGCCATGAAGACACCGGCAGCACGCCAGGCAACTGCTCCAGTGAAGACAACTGCTCAGAGGGTGTGGTTCTACCCATGTGGAACCCACAGAACCCTGCGGTTGGCGACAAGGTGGCCCGCGCCATCGTTTACTTTGCAGCTCTCATATACATGTTCCTGGGCATGTCCATCATCGCCGACCGCTTCATGTCTGCTATCGAGGTCATCACCTCCCAGGAAAGAGAGATCACCATCAAGAAGCCAAACGGTGAGACGACAACGACTACAGTGCGCATCTGGAATGAGACGGTGTCCAACCTGACCCTGATGGCGTTGGGCTCATCAGCGCCAGAGATCCTGCTGTCGGTCATCGAGGTGGTGGGTCATAACTTTGAGGCTGGAGCTCTGGGCCCCAGCACCATCGTGGGAAGCGCTGCCTTCAACATGTTCATCATCATCGCTATCTGTGTCTATGTGGTGCCAGAAAATGAAACCCGCAAGATAAAGCACCTGCGGGTGTTTTTCGTCACTGCTGCCTGGAGCGTGTTTGCCTACATCTGGCTCTATCTCATCCTGTCTGTGTTCTCTCCCGGGGAGGTGGAGGTCTGGGAGGCAGTGCTCACCTTCCTCTTCTTTCCCCTCTGCGTGCTGCAAGCCTGGATCGCAGACCGCCGCCTGCTCTTCTACAAGTACGTCCACAAGCGTTATCGTGCCGACAAGAACCGTGGCATCATCATCGAATCCGAGGGAGACGCTATGTTCACCAAGATGGACTTGGAGATGGATGGGCAGGGTGTGAACTCCCACACTCACCCCAAAGAGGCCCTGGATGGGATGCTGGAGGGGGTGGAGGAAGGTGGAGGATTGAGCTCGGAGCAAGATCAAGAGGAAGAAGCCCGGCGAGAAATGGCTCGCACCCTGAAGGAGCTAAAACAGAGGCACCCAGAGAAAGACATGGAACAGCTGATCGAGATGGCCAACTATCAGGTGCTGGTGCAGCAGCAGAAGAGTCGGGCCTTCTATCGCATCCAAGCTACGCGTATGATGATAGGAGCTGGGAACATCCTGAAAAAACACGCTGCCGACCAGGCCAGGAAGGTGGTGAGCTGCCACGAGGCCAGTGGGCAGGAGGAAGACCCCAACACCATCTACCTGCAGTTCGACCCATCTCACTACCAGTGCTTCGAGAACTGTGGCTCGCTGAAGCTGTCAGTGAGTCGGCATGGAGGAGAGAGCGGCTGCACTGTTAAGGTGAGAGAAGAAGTGATGACAGCAATGTAGCAAATGCTCAAGGTCAATTTAAAATCAACTTGAGCGACTTGAGGAATAAAATATTAATAATTCAGCATTTTATTATAACTGCACTCTCTAAATATTTAATCACATTTCTTTCCTTTGTGGCACATAGGTGGACTACCGGACGGAGGACGGAACTGCCAATGCAGGCTCAGACTACGAGTTCGCTGAGGGCACTTTGGTCTTCAAGCCTGGTGAGACGACTAAAGAGTTCACTGTCGGCGTAATCGATGATGACATCTTTGAAGAGGATGAGCACTTCTACGTGCGCCTCAGTAACCCACGTATCGTGCACCGTGCCGAGGTCTCCGTCCTGGAGCCGAGCTCCATCACTTCCAGCAACAGCACTGTGGGTCTTTCCCCCCACATCCCTCCGAAGGCGGCGCTGGGCAACGCTCACACCGCCACGGTCACCATCTACGACGACGACCATGCCGGCATCTTCACGTTTGAGAGCAACTCCACGAGGGTCAGCGAGAGCATCGGCAACATGCAGGTGAAGGTCCACCGGACGTCCGGGGCGAGGGGGAAGGTGGCAGTGCCCTACCACACCGTCGAGGGCACTGCCAAAGTCGGGGAGGACTACGACGAGGTGTCCGGCAAGCTGGAGTTTCAGAACGACGAGACCATGTGAGTGCCAGTTCCTCTTCTTTATGTTTGCTGTTGCTTCTCATCACTTGATTAAACACCACAGCCCACACATTTGTATGTTAAACAGTCCTGCTAGATTACTGTAAATTATCTATTCTGGTAATAGATGAAAGGACTATTTTTATGAGTCATAGATACGTTTGCTCTGAGAAGTTTAGATCTTTCAGAAGGATGACGTGGGAGGATAAGAGGATATAATTGTGCAGCAGATAATGAAACACTATGCCTGATGTGAAAGAAGAAGAAGAAGAAGACGGAGAAGAAGGAAAAGAGGCAAAGAAACAAGCTTTCTATGAATGAATGCAGGTTTAAAATGCAGCCCTTTGGGATTTCTGTTGAGGTTATATATGAGTTCATTGTAATGCAGCATAATAAAGCCTCCCCTGCAGAAAACAAAGCAAGTGCATGTGAGCGACAGAGTAGAGGAAAGAAAATCAGATAGGTGACTTGCTCAGCAGCGAGGAGGGGATGAGGGCTGAGCAGAAACAGGTGCATGTGAAGAAGCCTGTGTGATTATTTTAACAAAAGGATTCATGGATGCAGCAGCAGAGAGGCAGTTAAAAAAGATTGGGGAGGAAGAGTGCAGAGATGGAGAGAGAGAAAGCATAGAAAGTGGTATGTTTTTTCCAGTTTCTCTCTTGAACACTGTGTGGAAGGGTTGGCTGGATGATGAGTACACTTGTAGTGTTTGCTTATGGTGAGAGGAGCAAAGGACCTGGCAGGTACCTGCAGTGGTAATTTCTTTGCCCTCGACCCTATCAAGCTCTTCACCAAACAATTTAATGAACACCAAAGGAGAAAACAAAGGAATAAAATGTGTCAGATGAATCGTCTTTGTGAGGAGAATTACAGTGCTCGTGTGTGGGTGTATTGTGTAGGTCGGCTGAGTGGGAGGAAAGGCAGGTGATACATAGTGTCAGAGAGAATGCAGATCTCCCTATTTATCTTTGTTTCCCTCACAGTGCAGGTAGAATTTATTGAATACATCAGTCTGTTTGGCAGTTTGCTTGTGCACGTTTATCTGTGCATTTGCTTGCTTTTTACGCATTAGTCTGTGTGTATTATTGAACGCGTACTTGTGCGGTGGATCCACTTTAATCTCACATCAAACAAAATGTCGCTCCAAAGGGGAACTAAAAGAAGATGCTGGAGCATCCAAAGCAATTAAAGAGAGTGAAGAGGGGTTAAAGGAGTCCCAAAAGTTCTCTACATGCTGCAGACAGCTACAGAGGCTGCAGTTAATGAGCCAATAGTGGGTAACAATGTGAGATGAGAGGCAGACAGCTTGTATCTGCACTCAAATGGAGACTGAGCAGTAGATAAAATCCTCACCTACTGAGCCAAGACTCTGCGCATCAGGCTGTAGCAAGCTGACAGCGACACAAGCATCTGCACACTTTATCAGGAGCCATGCTTCTCTCAACAGCCGCCATGCAGCAGGAGATGAAGGTCCGCCGAGAGCAGGACCCAGCAGGGCAGGACGGTTCGCGATCAGAAAATGAATGAAGACAAAACGCTAGATGCAAAGGGAACTGTCAAAGCTGTGCTCAGATGCTCCGTTGCTCCTTAGAATAGCAAGTGAGGACTTAAAGGGGAATGCAGGAGTCCTCTGATCATGGGTAAAAGAGGTTTGACTCAGATCTTGAATCACAAGTGCCAGGTTCAGTCAAGGAACAGAAGCTTATCTTTTAGGTTGAATCTAAATCTGAATCTTATTGTTGGAAAAGGGCAGCATTCATCTCTGTGTGCCACCTGAAGCTGTTTATCAGAGCTTGATGTTGAGCCATCGAGTCAAAGATCCCCAGAGTCTAAATCCACCAAATCACATTTTTCCTGCTTTATGCTACCCAGCTGCTCGAGTCAAACTGAATTTTTTATGAGGCTGTTTAATTCGGAGAGCTCAGTCAGTCTCGTTAAGAGATGCAGGTGAAACTCCTTCGCTACATGTCTTTGCCCTGTCAGCTTAAACCATCTCAGCTCTTTGCATGCACGTGTTTATGTGTTTGTATTTGTTTCTCTGAGTGGATAAACTTGCATGCGCTCTGTTAAATGCATATCTGGGCTTCTCAGTGCTCAGCAGGCTGCCAAAGTTCGTCTTTGAAACAGAGCTGGCTTTTCTTACCCGAGTGTTTCCCCGGGCATTCAGGACAAAGAGCTGACACTCGGCAGCAGGCCTCCAGGCACCTTTGTGTGTGTTTGTTACACTGTCTCCGGCTTTGTGTGTCTATATGTCTGTCCATATCTGCCTTTCCCTGTCGATGCTTGAGCACACTGAGGAGCAAAAGAAGAAGAAGAAGCCAAGTTTTTAAGCATTTGACATGAAGCCAGGAGGAGCGGTTTAAAATCTAGCCATGCAGTTAAATAATAATTTAGAATCTAAATTCTGCACTGCAGTAAATAGATTACGATGTACAGACACAAACATCTGAGCCAAAATAAACAGGCTGACATAGAGAACCATTTTACATTCTGTTTTTATGGATTAGAAGGAAATCTGCATAGACCCTTTGATGCTGGTGTGTACCATAAGCTTGTATCTGTTTTTGTTAGCGTCTCAAAATGTGTCTCACTATACACTAGTTGAGGCTGAAGTGGATAACGGGGGCAGTTACATAAGCTAAGATGAAAGAGATGTGAGGGGATCACTTTTGAAAAGGAAAATCAATACCCTGATATTTTTTATTTCTCACGCCTAATGTAGTCAGAATCAATAACATCCAGAAGTTCCCGAAAAACATGGATAAAAGAGGAGCAGCAGAGCCAGGGCTGGGTAACATTAGCACATTTAAAGCAGTTAAAACCTTTCTCCAATCATACGCTTCTTCTGTAGACTCATGAAGGGAGAAGGGAAGGTTTGCTCCATTTAAGCAGAGCAGATATGAGGCATTCATTCTTTTAATTTATGCTCACAGCAGTCTAATTATAAAGGATGCTTAAAGGATGGTATTGTTGGTTGATCAGCCCACTGTGGTGATTCAGAGTGAATTATCTCAGCGACGACTGGATTCATGCATTTATTCTATATAAAGGTGGACTAACCCTCCATGACTTTACCCAAAAACGATCTGAACAGCGGTTTTGAAGTTAAGTCTGGTGGCTCCAGCTGTTGCCATCTTGGTAGTGCCATCTCTGCTATTCAAAAATGAACCAAGACATTGTGCTGAGACGCGTCATGCAAACATCTCTGGGCCATGGACGGCATCCACCTTTCACTGCAAGTGGCCTTAATTATGCATAATCTTAAGCCTTAGTACAATTTTAATCTTTTAAAATTCACCCCCATACAGTTGTCATAAACTGGGGAATTATTTATGGAGAACAAAAACCTTTTTTGCAACAGACTGTGGACATGTTTATTTCTGCTGTAAGTTTAGACATTTTAACATGGAGGTCAATGAGGATGGACTTGATTTTGGAGCCAACCTCAAGCGGCCAATCAAAGCACCGTAGTTTTTGACACTTAGCATAAGCTTCATTTTTCAGCACTGACGGTCCTGTTTGGACACATGGCATGCACAAATCTTTGGGATCCCAAAAGAATGACTCTAAATTATTTAAAATATGTAGCCAACATTTGTTTTTTTTACATTCTATTGATAGCATTCCTCACTTGTGAACATGATTATTTTAATACAATTGTACAGACCACAGATAACAGCAATGAGTGAAATAAATACATGAGTATAGATGCAGTAGCTGCATGGATAGTCAACTTTTCTAGTGGTAAGTTAGCAGTCATCATTACACTAGCTAATGTTGCTTGCAGCTGTTTCATTAGAGCAAAACAAGGTAACATAAATATATGTGTATATACCTGCCTGCTACATATCTAAACAGGAAAAGCACTCAGAGAGAGCAGTACTCCACCAAGGCTGCTCAGTCTATCATTTCCAACAGATAAAATCTTGAAAATATTTGTGGCAGAAATCACGGCACTATAGAATGTGACCATTTAATATAGATGTACCCACAAACAAAATGACCTTGCGCTGAGCACAGGTGTGTGTTATGCATGTGTACGTTATGTACGGATACCAAATCACATGACCTAAATATGTAGCAGGCGGCGGGAATTGATGGCACTCGGAAACACCCCCACAATTTAATCAATTGTTCCTTGTATCATTTCCGATGGATAAGTCCTGATAAGTCAGTGGATTTATAGTAGCATCGCAATCATGTGATCGTCAGCAGGCAGCTGATGTAGTGTTCACTTGTATTCATAGTTAACCTAACCTAACCTAACCTAACCCCTAACCCTGTGCCGCTATGATACACAATGATACGGAAATCTTTAACAAATCCGTGGATCCAGACTATAAGCTGCATCACTGCCAAAATATAATCACTTGGTCTTTGTGTGATTTCTGACCTTCCCTGAAAATTTTATCCAAATCCGTTCATCGGTTTTTGAGTAATGTTGCTAACAGACAGACAGATAGACAGACCAATGCTGATCATCACATAACTCTGCCGAAGCTCTGCCTCCTTGGTGGAATAATAAATAGCAGAACTTACCCTTTCCGATGGCACTAGCTGATTCACTGTGTGTCAAAAAGTAATCTGGTTTTAAAATTACAGCAAATGTCTGAGCTAAGTGTCCAGCATAGGGCTGACATTACGTTGTATGAAAATGTTGTATAAATAAAAATGATAATCTTTTGTGGTAAAAAGACTACCATAGGTCACCTATAAGCAAGAAATCAGTGGGGATGCTGGACTCTGGGGGGCTCAGAGTTGCCATTTTGTCATTTTCCTGGTTGGCCACCTCTGCAAGTAAGCTGCTGTATATGAACACTTCAGTTCATACAAGTCATGCAGGATTTCACAATTATGGTTCTGATATTGACAGATTACAGACCATTTCACCTGCACAATTATGAAAAAATATCTCTATCACCAACACTTTACAGTGAGATACGTGTAAAAATATTATCAATTTTATAACACTAATTATTTTTTGTTGATATAAAGAGTAATATAGAAAATCTACAAGAATTATCATATCAGCTATTAGAAGATCTGGATAACCTAGACTGTTCTGAAAAAACAAGTTACAGTAGGTATGGGTAGACCTTATAACGACTAAGATAACAGTAGGTGGTTGAAAAATTGACCTGAAACTCGGGCTCATTGGGTTAAGGTATCTCTTGACATTTCTCCTCATATCACCAGCAGAACAACGTTTCTGTTTGACCAGTGAAATATTTCAGCATTTACAGGATTGGACTGACACAAAATATCATACAGGCATTCAGGGTCCCCAGTGGATGAATCCCCCATGTCTCTGATGATCCCTTTATTTTTCATCTGGTGCCAGCATCAGGCTGAAATGTATTCCCAACAGTCAGCTGTACTCTGTGTTTACTGCTAATCAGCAAGTATAATGCTAACACGCTACACTGAGAGACTGAACATGTTAAACATTACACCTGCTGAGTATCAGCATGTTGTCACTGCAAACATGTTACCCTGCTGACGTTAGCATGCAATCCTGTGCATAACTACAGCCTCGCAGCAGCAAACAGACAGCGTGGCTGTAGACTAGGAATGAATTTGAACTGCTCCACTGCTCATATCTTTTCCTTTGCTTATTAGTTCACGTCATTAAGGAGCCGTTCTCTGTTATGTTACCACACAATTTTGCAAGTGCAAGTTATCAGTGGTTGAGTCATTTGTCATTATAAAAGTCAGAAACCTTTCCTTTCAGTATAAATTTCCTCTACATAATAACCCAACAACGCAGCGGAGACACATCAATGTTCGTATTTTATATGCTGCAGATATGAAAAGCATATTTCTTCAGAGCCCAGCTGCTTTTGTTCATATTCAGCTGAACTGCAGCCTTTCTGGAGCTCGTAGAGATTCAGTGTGTTGATCAAGGACACTCCAGTAATGTAGATAAATGCAGACACACTGGTGTGATTAATGGTTCTTTAACTGAACAGTGGTGCCCAGTTCAGTTGTGGAAATTAGACATACTGTTGTGTATTCATCATGCTCCTTACTGGCTTCATCTTTGTCTGGGTCTCAGGAAGTTTGGAACTTATAGATCAGCATGTGGAGAAAGCAGAGATACCCTCCTGAAGTGAACACAGAGGCATGAAATCACTCACACTGGTACCTGTAGGTAGAGTTCACAGTCCTCATGGCTCACTGTTTATGTTTTTGGACTGTGGGAGGAAACTTGAGTATGTTTAAATGTGGAGGAGAAGGAAACTCCAAAAGATAAAAGGTCCAGAGCTACTTTAAGAATCACTGCTACACAGTCTGGGGGGGAAGTCTCCACCAGAGAGCCTCGGCAGTTTTTTTTCCTTTCTCAGGTTAATCCAACGTAATCCAGCTAATTGATTTCCAAAGGGAGTATACACACATTTTTTTTCAAACATTTAACAGACTGTCACAAAATGTGATACACTTTTATTAGCACTTGTAAAAGGAACCTGCCAGACTGCAGTGTGTTCCACATATACAGAAGAGATTATGGTTGTTCCAGGTGGATGAGATCAATCCTCAGAGGCAGACAATATACACTGTGTGTATGTGTATGTGATAGATATAATAACAGGATATGTTAGCCAGTATGACTTCTCAGAAACTAACCCCAGGAATGGAGCTGACGGGCAGGCAGAGATGGCCGTTATCTACGCTGTGAAATGTAATATGTAGCACGTGAAAGCTTTGCTGTCTTGATAGAATCCAACTGTGGCTGCAATAATGAGACTTTACATCGACCTGCAGAGATACTGGGATCATGAAGCAGAAATGCACGATGATATAAAATTGATTCTTGCAGTGACCATTTCAGCCTCAGAGGCAGGGAGACACTTGTAAGGGAAGGTCGGTTTTGAAGGATAGATGGGCATTTTGTGAAATATGTTTCATTGCTTTCTTTCCAAGACTTTAATGACAAGATCAATACTAAATTGTAGTTTTACAGGGAGTGAAGTATTTCTTAGAAGCTGCTGGCTCAGCAAGGAAATAGTTTCAGGATGTCTTCAACATTCATCACAAATACACCAATAGATGTATCTACATTTACACATAACATACAAACTAGTGATGTCCTCATGGCCTGCTAGCTGTCTGTTCTGTGTGTTCTGAATAACATTTTCAGCAATGACTCTGTAAATGAGAAACAAATAAAGTGGCCCAGATGGATTCACACATTATTCCAGTGTGTCCAGTGCACTTCTGAGTTTGCACACAGGGAACCCAGTCTTAGTCCTTCTCACAAACAGCCACTTTGTCGGGGCCCTTTTGGTTTCACATTTGGACACATTATGTGTGCGTTAGCATCATTTTTCAATGCGCAGGGGAGTCAGATGGACCTATAAATATCTGTAAACATCAGAAACAGACTCCATGTGTCCTTATGTTCTCTGCTGGGGTCGTCACTATTGCTCCTTTTCAGGCAGCAGGAAGTTTCCCTTCTAACATGTGCTTAATGTTGTGAAAGTGTGCATTTCAATCAAAGCTATGATCTTTTCCTGTATCTAACCAGGTAGTTTTGGTGGCTAAACCTAGCCAAACAGCGAGTGAAAACAAGACTTAAGTCCCAAAATAAAACAAAAACAAGCTTAAAAAAAAAAACATTTTTAAATCTAAAAAATCGTCCAACCTGAGACATAAACTTTAGTCTCCTGGGTGACAGTCCTGTCCTGTCCTCAGGGCAGTGTTGGTGTCCACAAAGACTCGCATGGACTTGGTGAGAGGACAGATTTCCATCATACAGACTCTCATGGACCCTGTTGTCCTCGTGGATCACACAGTAACACTGGCCACAGAAGAACCAAATATCTGTGTTTCCCACAACTGCACATCTACAAGGAAACATAATGCAGGTTTTATTCTGTCACCACCCCTCCATCCCCCTTAAGAGGCTCTTTTAAACTGGAAAAACCCCTAATGCATCTAGCAGTGTTGAATATTGACACAAGTGCCACTGCCAGAGGACACACTGTGAACGTCTCCAAGACATCAGTGGTTTTGACAAAACGACAGCATTTCATGCCCTGGGAATGAGAACTTGTTAAACAGGGGAAGGAAGGGGGAAAAAGAGGCAGAGGAAGAGGACAGTGGGAGGAGAGTGACTTTAACTCTGACATGTTAACTATGTAAATGCAACTATCTAGATATCAAAAATCTTTCTCCAGAATCACAGACTTCACTTTTAAATAATTTATTAGTCCATTAGTCATCAACGTTGGTCTCTGCTAGTCTAGTAAGGTCAGACTTCACTTACAAAACCAGTTAAGCCACACAGAAGGATTCTTTTACATTGTACATGCACTTTTCAAAAATATTAGTCTAAAGTAAAGTAGGAACTCTGAATCAAAAGGATCAAATGGATAATTTAACAATGATCTAACACTTCACTACACATCACAGAGTTTTGGACATCAGAGTTCTGACATTATTACAAATGATTTCTAACTTTTACAGAATCTGAACTGAATTATTTATTAAGTCTACAAAAAAACTTTTCTTTCAATCTACCATCATAACTAAAGGTAGAAATTCAAGGGACTCGCATCTTATTCATCACTAACCCAAGTTGGTTTTTTTCTACTTTTAATCATTTCATTGAACCTGATATTTTTACATTTCTCATTGGAGTTGCTCATTTATTGTATTTATGAGTCAAACAGGTGAAGTTTTTACTCATCCAAGTGTTGGAAATACTTGAAAATTACAAATGTAAGATATAAAGAACCATTTCACCCAAAAAGACTGATTCACCATACTAATGAAAGAAAGTGGATAGAAAAACTAATATCACCGCAGCCCTTTTTTCAATTTTATTTTGATTGTTCACCTTTTCTGTTATCACTCACTTTTTGTCTGGATTGAGTGCAAATGAGCATCAGACTCTGGCAGAGGCTGAGAATCAAATTGCCGGCTAATCAGCCTAATGCATTATATGAACCCGGTCCCCCGCTGCTTTTTGACAGCCTTTTATTTTCTACTTTGTATTTCAGTGGACATTCTGCAAAATTCAAATGTTTGTCTGATCTTCAGCGGTTACGTTCTGCTCATTTTGGCTCATTTCAGTAAGACAAACAGTATCTGCCTCAAATGTGATGTAATATCAAAATGGCTGCCGTGTGACTACACTCGATAGCAACTCGGGCTTCACATTTTATTTTAGGACCTCGGAATGATGCTTCAGAGTGAACTTACTGTGCGCATGAACTCATTTGTTCCTATTGTAAAGGTCTCTCGGCTCTGCTGTGCTTGATTTTGCTCCCACCGTTATGACTTTCCCTGACATTAGACAGCCAATGACGTATCATCGGCGTTTAAAATAAACTTCTTCTCTTCAGCGAGCAAAGGCGCTTGCTGCGCGTTGTCAAACCCTGAGTGTATATGTGTAGACAGAAATAGACAGCCACCCACACATCATTAGGGAGATGGAGGGAGAGGGAGTGAGAGATTGACTGTGACAGTGTAGGAGAATGGAGCTGGCTGAAGAAAATATGTCGGTCACAGTTTGACACCGCGGCCGCACGTGTTTCTGTAGCACTCAGGTTCAAGAGCAAAAACTGTATTTCTAAACAGGTCTTGAAGAGTTTGCTTTAACACGCACGGCTTTCTAAACAGGCAGGGAGAAAGATAATACTTCAGTTTCCCATTACTTATAACTTCAAGTGTGTGGGAGGGATGTGGGCTATTTCGCTATAGCTGTGCGCTAATGGAATTAATGGTGTAGAAGCAGTCCACCCTCATGTGGGTTGTTAAAAATGTATATTTAATTCTGTTATTGTGCACATAATTCTCTGCAGTTCAGTATGTTAGTTCATTTATTAAAATCTTGAGCTTCCATCATCTTATCTAACAGATCTGTTTCATGATTCACTGTGTAGGTGGCCTACCTCTTGGCTACACTGGCTTTATTCGAATGTCTACAAAAGCATGGACTCTCACTGGTTTGCTTCTATTTTTGTGCGAATTTAGGTAACAGAGGCTCACAGCAGGTTAACTCACATCGACAGCCGCTGTTAATTCCTGAATAAATCTAATTCACCCGTGTCTCTTTGGTCCTGTCCTCTCCTTGTCCCCTTGACCCCTCTGCCTTTAGGAAGCTGCTGAATGTGAAGATCATCGATGATGAGGAGTACGAGAAGAACAAGACGTTCACGATTGTGCTGGAGGAGCCCATCCTGCTGGAGGTGGGACAGAGACACGGTGAGTTGAGGACACAGCAGCAGAGCACCATTCCTCATTATTTCACGTCCTGCAATAAATGTAACTCTGCATCCGCTCTCCTTTATATTTTATTTAAATTCCTGAGGCAGCACAGATTATATCCATTGATACCAATTCTTATTAAGTCTGCAGCAAATTCTCTTCAGTGTCTTTGGTGCATTTCATGACCAGACTTTACGCTGGAGGACTCAAGGTCAGGCTTGTACTTTATATTAAGTTAAATAAAGTAGTTAGCTAAGGGTTGGAGTTAAAAGCTACAAGCCCAGAGGAGGTATTTATCATTTGTACATTTCTCCACACATTTCCATTTTTTGGGAGTTTTAATTCAGTATGTGGACTCTCTCTATATGGTTAACCATGTCTTCAAAAATGCAGTGTAATGGCAAAGTAAAGCAGCAACACAACTGATTTCAGATTTAGTGGTCGTAATTTAATTTGAATGATATCAATACTTACTCAATAAGATTCTTTATAATCATATTTTTATGATTTATTTTCAGACGAGCAGAGATAATCTGTGCGTTTTCCACCCTCGTGATAAACCCTCCTCAATGGTGCCACAAGATCTCCAAATAATTACATCATTGTTCCTACAGTGGCTTATTAATCAAACTAGGTTAGATATTATTACACTTGTAGGGTGCAGTCATGTTAGTTACCCGCTTCATCCTGCAGAGGGCCGTGGTGGGCTGGTGCCTATCCCTGCTGATGTTGGGTGGGAGGTAGAGCACATCCTGGACAGGTCACCTCACCAGTCAGTCATCACAGGACTAACACCAAGAGACAGACAACCATGAAGGCCCACACTCAAGCCTACAGACAGTTTAGGATCACCACTTAACCTCAGCATGTCTTTAGATTGTGAGAGGAAGATGGAGCATCACCAGAAAACCCAAACAGACACTGTGACAGCATGTAAACTCCACACAGAAAACCCCCAGACAACCAGCAGGTTCTAACCCAGAGCCTTCCTACTGTGCTTCGACGGTGTTAATTAACCACTTTATCAAGGCATGGCACATGTTAGAAATGATCAAAAACAACAACAGATTTGCCAAATTTTACCTGAAATAAACAGCTTACACTTGGAAATGGGTTTGGATGACCATTACCATGCTTACTTCTCATGAAAGCAATATATGGAAGATTATATGAGACCAATTTGTATTAATAAAACAACATTTCATCCATCCATCCATCCATTATCTATACACCGCTTAATCCTCATTAGGGTCGCGGGGGGGCTAAAGTTTATCCCAGCTGACTTAGGGTGAAGGCAAAGGACAGGTCACCAGTCTGTCAAAGGGCTACATATAGAGACAAACATCACATTCACACCTACGGACAATTTAGAATCACCGATTAACTTCAGCATGTTTTTGGACTGTGGGAGGAAGCTGGAGTACCCAGAGAAAACCCACACATGTACAGGGAGAACATACAAACTCCACACAGAAAGATCCCAAGCCGGGAGGCAAACTGGGGATCTTCTAGCTGCAAGGTAACAGTGCTAACCACCGAGCTACTGTGCATCCCCACAATAAATACATATCAAATAAAAAATGCCACTCCACGTATGCAGTTAATAAGCATAGCATTAAATAAATAGGCAGTGTAACGCATCTCCAAAAACTTATTGTCCACTGATACAAATAAACGTCTATGTACAATATTAAAACTTAATTCCAATTTCTTATTATGACTTTCATTCTTTAGAGTTTCTATATTCAGACTGGAATTCTTTATTTATTTCATCGATGACACTTGTCAATCAACCTCTGGGCACAGGATTAATATTTATGACTGACTGCTCTGTCACTCTGAGGAGATTCATAGAAAAGACGTGTCAGTCCAGCAGACTGTAGCAAACACATCAATGATGACAGAAATCTCTCTCGATTTCCTACGGCGTAAAGAAATGATTGTGCAAGCATTTCATTACTATCCCTGATTAGCAGCTGATTTCCAAAGAACCACAGGCAGAAACACAGAAAAACAAGAACAAAACACAAGACCCACGGTCCAGTCAACTCTTCCAACTGAAACTGCTATTCTGATCGATAATCAAACGTGTCACTGATGGTGTTAGAGAACAGGGCATAGTGAAAAGCAGGAAGGAGCAGCAGCTTTCACAGTCTGTTTCTGTGTCGCAGGAGACACCAATGACAACAAGACAGCTGTGGGGCCGGAGGACGTGTCAAAGATGGGCTGCCCCTGTCTGGGAGAGCACACCAAGCTGGAGGTGGTCATTGAGGAGTCCTATGAATTCAAGGTAAGCCCAAATGAGCACCTTTTTACCTAATAGCCATGCAAGCTACCTCACTGATGCTTAGTTTGGAAATTTCTCTCAAATTGATGGGCTGTATTTATAAAAATTTACTTGCTTATTTTAAATAGTTTAACTACTGTACAGACACTGTGGGAGCACATAAATACCCCGAACACCCCAGAAAATCTGGGAGATAATAAAAAACACATCTGCTTCTCACTCTTATTCCAGTTTTTACACAATATTTTGGGTTTGACCTTGGGTGGTTAATATTTAATCTAAGTAGAGATGTGTAATAAATTATGAGTTATGTCCATATAACTAGTGGCTCTGCCTGTGGAGTCCTTCACTCACCCAGCTTGAGTAGTCAGAGAAGTTGGAGAAACCGAATCACCACCAGTGAATTTACCATAATGCAGAATTTATTGCAGCTTTTCAAAATGGCCAAACTTTCAAGCCCCTGTAGACTCTGAGGCAAGTCTGAGTCGACCCTGAGTATCATCTTAGAGTAACAGAACACATTTGCTTATTGTTTTTACAGGTTTGCACTGCAATCCTCTTTACAAGCAAACTGATGTTCAAGTGTAAAATGGGCGCTGCGCCCCTTTAAGACAGTTTAAAAGGGTTTAAGCTGTAACATGATCCTGCACTCTTACTTACAGCTCCAGTTTCATGCACCGGCTCTATTTTCTGCTCTGGTGTAAAACAGCTTTCTGCTGGCAAAGTGCCTTCCTCCTGAGGGACAGAGGGGTTTTGTGTTCCCCTGCATCTGTTTTGGTGACTCACTGTGCACCACAGCAGAAGGAGAGATGCTGTTAATTGTACCCTAATTCATCACATCACTGTCCCCAGTGTCATATGGTGGTAAGATTATACTGATGCGGCATATCTTGTACCTGTAAATGCGCCTTTCCTGTGCTGTGTTTGCCTTTGCGGCCGCCTGCAGAGCACAGTGGACAAGCTGATCAAGAAGACGAACCTGGCTCTGGTGGTGGGGAGCAGCAGCTGGAGGGAGCAGTTTGTTAGCGCTGTCACTGTCAGCGCAGGTGAGTCGCAGCGTCCTGAAATGTCTCATCTGTTCCCCCCTCTGAGACCAGACCTGTGGAAGACGGTGCCTGCAGGCTGATCCAACCCACCAGCTGCCTGTTGTGCATGTTTTTTTCTTATATTAAAATCCCACATCATCCAGTTTGACATTGGCTGAATTAAAAAAAAAAAAAAACTAATTTAGCACATAATAAATGAAAGAGCTGACAAAAGCAAGGCTTGATCTAATACAGTTTAGCAATTCTGTGTTTATTCGCTGCATCAGTTTACTCTAGACAGTTTATTAAAATTGCATACAGTAATGTAGTGAATCGTTCATGCCATTCACCATAAAAACTAAACCGGCAGCTCTGCCTGAACAATTATTGGCTCTGAAGAATTCATGTCGGTCTACATGGTATGGTGAACCCTCTTTAGTTTGCCCTTTTAAAAGCTACTCATTGGCTTTGTGAAACTCTTAGATCTGCGTTAGTGCACAAAGCATTTGCACTAAAAGCCGGCTTAGACAGCAGAGATGTGTCATTTTGTTAATACGCTCCTCTCCCTCATTTTCTCTCTGTGGTTGAGGTCACTCAGATTTACAGTGTATATATAAATAGAAAACACACTTCTTGCCTATATTTATATCTCAATGCCTGAGTTACAGCTACATTTACAGATTTAATGCAGTGATTTGAAATGGTTTGCTGCCACACATTGATCAACTGATACTGGGAGTTGGTCTAGTCTACTCAGATATGTCTGTTAATGATATTGTCCAAGCTCTGTACTTTTGCATGTCTAATTTTGTTGGGTCTGAACTTTAGTTTTTGAATCAGTCAGGTAATTTCTTAACTTAAACATTTAATTAGTCACATTAACTTGTATTCTTTATAATTATATTGATTCTCAAGCATTATACTTAAATTTGTCAGGTAAATTGGAAATGCCAGCCTTATATATGTACTGGAAAGCAATTTAGCTTTACAGCTGATGTTTAATGGTGACTTGAATAAAATATGAAGCTGGAACTATTTACTATTTGTTTCAACAACTTTTTAAAGATTTACATTTATTATCATCTTGGGAACTAAACTGCACAAACCTCCTAAAGGATCATGGACATTTTTTTTCTGAATTCTTACGTGTTGCGGTCATGGGACAATCCTCGGTTCAGATGTTTGCATGGCTCGCTGTAATTCCACTCATGCTCCACATCTGTGATTATTTTTGGATTGGCTAAGAGTTAGGAGCAGTCAGGTAAAGCCAAGATGGTGACAGCCACCACACTGAGCTTCAAAATCTATGGTTTTTCCATCTTTATATACAGTCTATGGTTGCCTCACAGTAAGTTTTGTATTCCCTCTGATCCATATAGTGAGACTGAGCTGTATGGAAACAGATATTATGATGTTATCCATTATAACGTAATGGACTGACCTCAGACATGGCTGGCTGAGGTCAGTCAGGTTCTAGTCTGTAGAATTGCTGCCAAGGCTGAGTGACCAGACTGCAGCTGTCATTGAACTAAAACATTTGGCCATCACTGTCACTGTGACTGTAGTAATGGTTCTGGCATGGTTGTAATGTTTAACTTAGTAATAACTTTATTTGTGTAGCCTAGTTCATAGCAATTGGAGCTTAAAGCCCTTTACATCACTTAAAGTAAGAAAAAAAAGTCCAGCTTTAAAGTAATAAGTAGGTCTGATACCAGTCAACTTCATGAAACTAGATAGAGGCTACATAAATGCTAGTCTTAAAAGATCATTTCTGTTTATAGCTGTCTACTAAATGCATCTACTGACACAGAAACTCTGATCTCCTCTGTAAGGTTGTTCTAATACTGCAGGATCTTAGGGATCTAGAAGGGGCATACCAAACCAACATATCATAAACAGTCAGGAGCATTAAGCAACGTTTTAAAATGAATTCTACATGAACAGGGGAGTCAATGACAACCCCTTGAAAACAGAGTAAGGTGTCTTCTACGTTTCCTGTGGCGAAAGGACCAGAGAACAGGGTATTATAATAGTCAGGTCTGCTACAGATACAAACATGAATCAGTGTTTCAGCATCCTCACAGGAGAGGAAAGGCTGCACACAAGCAATACTTGCTAAGACTGATTTCCAGTGATATTTCTCACCTGGGATTGAAAGGAGAGGTCACAATCAGAGATGGCACAGAGGTTCTTTGCTGCAAGCGGCGTTTGGGGGCAGCGAATCATTTGTTTTTATAAGGGGTGACACTGACTACATTAAGGGGCTGTGTGAGTGTGTAGATATAATTGTGATGGGTGAACATAAGCCACTGTATTCTTGACCTCCTGTTGATAACTGGTAGCACGTCTGTCATATCTAAGCACAACTGCTTCAAATCCCATTTCTCCTAGCAATTATGTCCTGACTAATGTTAACAAGAGCAGTAAAGATAGTCGCAGGGTACAGTTACCGTGGCCATGTCAGCAGCCACAACTGTTATCATCCACCAGAGCCAGACAGAGCAGCTGCGGCTGAGCTCTGAAAGGACAAAAAGCTATAAATGTATAATGTAAAACGTCACATCATCCTGCCTTTTTGTAGTGTCTGCAGAGCTTCCCCAAAACTGGTCTGGACTGACTCTGGCTGTGTCTATAGATCAGGGAGAATGTAGAATGAGTCCACAGAAACAAACTCCCATCATGACCGTTTATGAAGCTATGACAGTGGGAGTGATTATATTTAGTAAATGTGGTTTGTATCGACAGAAAAATCAGAAGCAACAGTTCTGGGAGTGTGTTTTGCCGTGCTTCATCGGTCTCCTCTCTGTTTTTGCCAGGTGATGATGATGAAGAGGAGAGCGGGGAGGAGCGCTTGCCGTCGTGCTTCGATTACATTATGCACTTCCTGACAGTTTTCTGGAAAGTCCTCTTCGCTTTCGTCCCACCCACTGAGTACTGGAACGGCTGGGCCTGCTTCTTTGTCTCCATTTCCCTCATTGGCGTTCTGACAGCTGTGACCGGGGACTTGGCCTCACATTTCGGCTGCACCATCGGTCTCAAAGACTCCGTCACCGCTGTGGTCTTCGTGGCTCTTGGCACCTCTGTTCCAGGTGGGCGTCTGTGCTGTCGATCAGCTCTAGCAGCAGACTTGTCCTGTATTTCCTTTGGGCTTTGCTGTGCAGTAATAGCAGCTGCCTGGGGAGACTTGTGTAACCTGTACCTCTGTCTGGGCTGTCACAGGAGTTCTCTCCAAAGCACTTGTCTTGGACCTTAACAAGCTGTAAACAAAGAAAAACACAGTTTCCCTCATTATTGTCTGAGTAATTGTATTCCCATTTCACTGTGCCCTAAACACTGCTACAGAGAGGCACAATAGAGAGTATGGAAATTAGGTTTTGACAGGTTTTTGCTTTGTAAACCCCCCACGTGTTTATTCTAGCTGGCAGACCAATTATGCTGGAATCACCCTACATATATATAAAAGGAAATAATCACAAAGTTACAGTCATCATGTTTAGAGATTAGGAGACATTATCTGATGTTAATATTTGTTGTAATTTACTTTAATCTAGCAATACATATCTGCCAATCCACTGTTGATACCACAGATCAGACATCTGCAAGATTATTGTGTTTTCTTATTTTGTCTTTTTTGCCTCCATTTAATATCCCCTTAGACTTTTAACTGGGACAGGTTTCCTTAATTAATAATAATAGTTCATATGATTTCACTCTTAAGTCTGAGCAGTACATAAGAAGCTAGAGCTGGGACAAAGGAAAAAGCTATTATGGCAATGCCCAAGCAGAACAAAATGCACCCTACTTCACTTCTAAAACTTACTAATTAACATTTCATATATTTTCTTTTTAAGTCATACGAAAACCAACACAATAAACTACTGTTTTACCGGAGTGTCTACTGATTTGTGGCGCTCTAGCTAGCAACTGTCAGTCAACATGTTTAGCTCACTAGCCTGTTTTCAGTGATGCTTTTTTGTCCATTGCTTGCCCAGCAAAACAAACAAACAAACAAAAACAACAACCAAGCAATCTTCCAGATGCTTTACCTCAGAAAGCAACACATCATGCAGTTTGGTCTGTCAATAGCAGACACTGTCTAAGTTCAGCTGATGGGTACAGTTTTGTTTTCAAAGACCACCTCCGGTGTAAATTAAGTTTTTTACCTTGTTAATATGTCCCTGGTGTTTATCACTTACACGCATAGATACAGACATACCGTGAGTGAAATAAGCAATTAACACCACGGTGAATCATTTCCACTTTTAGGTTTCATTTCGGAGGGGCACATTAAGTGGGAGGTCAGAAAATTTTAAATATGAAACACCTGATTCTGTTTCCTGGTGTTTTTTATGCACAAGTTTGTGCTTTCCTTGCATCAATTTGTGGTTTGAATGTTTGAAGTTATTGAAAGGAAAAAAATAGAACGCAGACACCAAATGACGATTCAAAATATAATCAAATATCTATATAGGACATAATTACATTTTTCACAGTAGAGTCAGTGGTTGTATTAGATCATAATTCATATTTAAGATTTTAAAAAGACCCAATGATGAATGCAAAACCACCCGCTGATTCTAAATATTAAACAGGATGTATCCCTTGCACCCCACTGAAATCTGTGTCTATGCTGCAGTGTACTGATGACAAGCTCAAAAACACAGATTCAGACTTCCAGGATTTCATAGGTAACAAAACTCACAAACCAATTCTGTCAGTTTGACACCTGGAGATGAGTTTTTGGAGTTTAATCAACAGTCAGAGAGGAACTTTAACAGGCAGATTGTGGTGAGAATTGTGTAAATCTAGCCATCAGAAACTGAATGAAAGCATTTCCAAGTATGTTAAACTTTGTCTTTAATAGCATTTGCAAATGCAGATATATACACATCACCATTCTAAAGTCTGGGGTCACCCAGGCAATTTCATGTTTTCCATGAAAACTCACACTTTTATTCATGTGCTAACATAATTGTACAAGGGTTTTCTAATCATCAGTTAGCTTTCAACATGATTAGCTAACACAATGTAGCATTAGAACACAGGAGTGATGGTTGCTGGAAATGTTCCTCTGTACCTCTATGTAGATATTCCATTAAAAATCAGCCGTTTACAGCTAGAATAGTCATTTACCACATTAACAATGTCTAGACTGAATTTCTGATTGTTATCTTCATTGAAATAAACTGCTTTTCTTTCAAAAATAAGGACATTTGTAGTGAACCCAAACTTTAATAATAATCTAAAGATACTTTATTATTTACTTATTTAACAATAAATAGCAACATAAATAACATTTATAACTGCAGACACCAGAACTAACAAACAATTAAAGCATTTATATGCAGGATTTTCTCAACCTGGTCACCTAAATGTTGTTCTTAGTGACAGTATTGAACATGTCTGTAAAACAAGTAAGCTTTTTTGTTAGCCATTACAGAAGATTTATTTTTCATTTTTTTCATTTTGTATAACTAGTCATTAAATACCTGTAATGTTTGTTGTGGCAGTAGTGGACTCTTTTTTCAGCCCGTCAGAGTCTGTGCACATCACTAGTCTCCATCAATAGCCGATTGTACAAATTCACCACTTTCTCCGTCTTTTACAGACACATTTGCGAGTAAGGTGGCTGCCATCCAGGATCAATACGCCGACGCCTCCATTGGGAATGTGACAGGCAGCAACGCGGTGAACGTGTTCCTGGGCATCGGCGTGGCGTGGACCATCGCAGCAGTTTACTGGCAGACCAAAGGCAAGGTGTTCAAGGTGAACCCGGGCTCCCTGGCCTTCTCCGTCACCCTCTTCACCATCATGGCGCTGGTGTGCGTGCTGATGCTGCTCTACCGCCGACGTCCCGCAGTGTCGGGCGGAGAGCTCGGAGGCCCACGGACAGCCAAGCTCCTCACCTTCTTCATGTTCCTCTCCATCTGGTTCATCTACATCCTGTTGGCCTCCTTGGAGGCGTACTGCCACATACCTGGCTTCTGAGACAAAGGGAAACGCACAGACACGACTCCTCTCCTTGTTTTTACACTCTCCTAAACGTGTTTCTCTCTCTGTTTTTGTCTACTTTCACAAAGGTTTATATCTATTTGTATCATTAGTTATTATTGATACTGCACAATATCTGATTGACTTTGAATCTTTGGACTTTGGAACTTTGCTACCACCCACGATGCTGTGAAGGTTAGCTTTAGCCACTGAAATTGAAACCTCTCTAAACTTTGTTTTCTTCCTTTTTTGAAATATTATGTAACACAAGACATTTATTAATCATTGCTGTCAGCATAAATCAAATCAGCCCTTCTGTCACTTGACACATACAGCTTCTTGCATCATGTCCTCTCTTCATGTGGACACTTATTTGAGTTATTAGGTGTTAAGAAAGCACAAGATTGCTACCGATTTTGGCGAGTCTTATAGAATGGAAAATTACAGATGGTGCATGGGATGACATTATACAGTACTTGACATTTACATGAAATGAAAGACTGATGTTACAGGTGAAACATATCTGTGTGATGATATTTATTACTCGATCTATACATTATTTATTCATTGTATATCATGTAAAAGATGAACATTGTGCGTGGGAGTTTTGTGAAGGACTAGGTGTGTTTCTTTTTGCACGTTATCGGATAAACGGTTTCTTGGTAATCTATTTTATAGTACTGTATGTAATCTTTTGACATGGCTGTTGATGTGTTGATGTGTTCCTGTACATGTGACTCACAGCTGTATCATACACTTGTCACTGCCTGGTGCCCGATCCCACAGAGCTTTCTCAAACAGTATCATAGCCAGGTGTAAAAATGCCTTTTTTTTTTACAAGAGAAGTGGAGGAGAGTGCCCGTGTTCAATTGTACAAATTCTGTGAGTACATTAATGAGTTTTGGATGTGTGTGTGTGTGTGTGTGTGTGTGTGTGCGTGTGGTGAGTGTGTCCTCCTCTGCTCTCCAGCACAATCTGGTTAAAGGCCTGGCACTGGCTCCTCTTAAATGGTACAGGGTTATTCATGGCAAAAGACACAAAAACCGGAGTTGGAGTCTCAAAGCCAATATGAAAAAGGATACTAGTTTTCTTATCTGTCATGCTGACACTGTGAACATTTTTCAACAAAGTCACTTTTAGGGAAAGCACAGCAACGAGCAAAGGGACACTTCTCACCCAAGAGTAAGAAGAGTGAGTTCCTTATCATGGCACAATCACCCAACACAGGTCCATCATCTGACATGACAAATGTGCTAAAAGAGAAGACATGTACAGTATTCCCTGAGTGTCTCCTTGTGTCGCACAGCAGTTGATACTGAAGTTTGTTTTTTATTTAGCCTAGAATCTGTAGAGCCATATTTATTGTAACAGTATTACAGTAGAGGTATTTATATGATCAATTTTAATTTTATTGATATGCACGTTTAATGTATAAAAAGTGGAAATAAATGTTGCTGATTTATGCCATACGATGCCTTGTCATCTTAATTCAACTTTTTTTAAAAGGGGGGTTTGAGATCATGTCCATAAACACATAGCCTCACATAGTCAGACTTTCATCTGATTTTTTTTTTATATATTTATATATATATATATATATATATATATATCCTAATCAAGGTTTCATTTAAACAAGCTTACTTACTGTCTAAAATAGACTTGTTTGCTTATTAAACAGACTTTGTTCCTTGATGCAGCAAACCAGTCATGTTTACTGTCATGTGTGGTCCCTCTCCAAAGGCCCATTTTGAGCCAGGAAAAACCCTGTAATCGACTGTCTAATCCATGTTTTCCAAAGCTATTCAAGCATTTGACAAGCACTTTTTTTACAGAGTATACTGGCAGCCCAACTCTGCCGGAAAGTAGCTGCTATTTGTGTTACATTATTACAAGATCGGATCCTTTTTACTGATGCATCAAGTCATGAGCAAGCAGAATTCTAGCTCTGTAGCTGGCAGCAGTGCCCTATTTAGGGGTCAGGTTAGGGTGAAGATAAATCCGCATAATTCTGCTTTAATGTTTTGAACTTGCCTCTTTCTTTTTCTATTTACTTTTGGAGGGAAAAATGTTACCACTTTAAACCATATGAGAAGTTTTATCTGAAAGAGTCAAACATTGCTGGTTTAATCTTTAACACTACATTCTGTTGTATCAGATTATTCAGAAAATAACTAGAACTGTTATATCAATGCAGTGGTGTAACTACAAATTACATTATGATCACAATCAAGTTCTATTTCATCTTTTTACAGCCTGTTGGTCTTTTAGATTTGCATGCATTTTGAGTTTATCAAGTAAAATAAGCAAGACGACCTTCAAACACACTCATGGTGAAATATCTGTGGGTGTAGTGCTGCTGAATTCAGGTGTCACTCACATGATTATGTAATTACATGATGTATAATAATATCAAATTACTGTATTATTTTCCTTAAAAGCCATAATACACGAGGGACTTGCCTGACTGTGAGTGAGAGTATGAATTTCACAGCTAGTGATCATATTATGTGAGACTACTATCATTTAAGGCCACAGAGATGGGAAGCTGGAGCTCCACTGTGAAAAAGACCTCTCAGCTCAAGTTAGGTGATTGCTAAAGTGTTAGATTTCACTTTCATTGATTTGATGCTCAGCAGCCGTAAAGATGTATATAGTGTAAATGTATATATAGATACCGTGCAAATATGTATAGAAAATAATTACAAGAGAGGGGAAAAAGTTATATATCATCACTTTGCCTGCTGAGGATTACAATGTGTCTCAATAATTGTCTTTTTTTATTGCAGACATAAAGATGTGCTAACAGCACACATTAACTGGGAAATGAACCCCTGCTGTGGGAGAAAAAGAGTTTTTGTCAACCCACACAGTCACTTTTGTGAATCTCTGGACTGTGAGATTAGCATGTGCTCTGCTCGATAACTCAAAAAGTGATTTTTTTTTTTTCAATTTTATGGATTTGTTGACAACTAAGAAAGTAGTCCCGCACACTGCCAACAATTCTCTGACAGGGACTGTATTAAAGGTCACAGCTGCTGTATGCGATGAAGGTCTGAGGACTGAGCACAGCTTGGAATAGAAATGCTGGGAGCCGATGAAGCATGCAAAGCATCTTGCTGTGATGATTATTTTCTTTTCCATCAGTCCCGACAGACTACTTATGGGCATTAAACAAGAACGAGAACACCCAGTTCATAACAGACATTTATCTAAAACCACATTATTCTGAAGTGTTATAATTCAATTCATTTTAAACCCAAATCGCCTAATTTCCATTGAAATAAGTGTTTGTCTAAATTATAGTTTTGTTTACAAAAGTCTCTGTAACACCAATTGTTTCATCAAAGCCTACAAATATGGGATTATTATCTGTCATCCATTTTTCCCAGCTCTACCATTTGGCTGTACTGAGCAGGCAATGAGCCATGGGTTTAATATGCAGACACATGCTGAGACTAGATTGGTGTCATATTTGCTGCCAACAGCATGATGGGATACATTGCAGCCCCTTGAGAAGGAATGAGCAGGTAAAGGAAATGGAAGAAATGTTTGGATATACGTGAAGCGTTATCAACTCTATTTAGTACTTTCACTTTTTGTTGTTTAAAGGTCAGCTATAAAATACATTGGATGGTTTACTCATCTGTCAATGACTGCATCACATACTGTAACCATTTAGATATGAACAATGGAAGCACATAAACACACTACCGTTCAAAAGTTTGGGGTCATTTAGAAATGAATTAATCAGAAATACAGTCTAGATATTGCTAATGTGGTAAATGACTATTCTAGCTGGAAACAGCTGATTTTTAATGGAATATCTCCATAAGGATACAGAGGAACATTTCCAGCAACCATCAATCCTGTGTTCTAATGCTTCATTGTGTTAGCTAATGGTGTTGAAAGGCTAATTGATGACTAGAAAACCCTTGTACAATTATGTTAACACATGAGTAAAAGCGTGAGTTTTCATGGAAAACATGAAATTGTCTGGGTGACCCCAAACTTTTGAACAGTAGTGTATGATTCAAATTAAAGCAGTTATGACCCACGGACAGTAGCTCTAGTTAGCTCTACAGAGTTATTCTACCATCTTTTAGCTTTACTGTTTTGGTTTCCTCTTAGTGCTCTCATTTCAGTTTTTTCACCCAGCAGTAAGCAGCAGTTTTCAGCAAATAAACTTAGATTTACCTGCTGCGACGCTACCTGTTATGACAAAGCCAGCAAAGAACAATGAATATGGTGGAATTCAGCAGCTAGAGAGACATATATTTCCTTCAGGAGTCAGTGGAGGCTTAAAACAGAGCTCAAAGGAGACCAAGTGACAAGAAACATCCCTCCAAATGAAGCTAATGATGTTCTCTGTGTCGTCTGGGTGTGTGAGAAGCAGCTGCTTGCCAACAAGTTTGGCGTAATAAACTTAAAATGGAAAATGTTACAATTAAAACAATATATCATCTTTGGTTAGTTTGCAACACTGCCCTAAAGTGGCTGAAAAAAAAATCAGTTCGACTAAACCTTCTTGATTAATCAAATATGTTGACATTCTAGTGGCGTCACGTCGCGTTGCCTGCAAGCTGCCTGCATCTCATTTGCATAAAGTAGCCGAGACCTCAACTTTATGCAAATGAGGGCAGAGCAGAGGGCCAGCGCCTCGCGAAACTTTCATAAAACTTTCGTTAAACCTTTAAATTGGCTGTTGTTAACAAAAATGAGGACAGATTCAGCAACTCCATAGCATATTTCAGCCTTAAATGTTTTCAGAAATGCTTTTCGCTGAAATGTTTTCATAAAAAAAGGCCCGAGCTGCCTTGTTGGCCCGACACCTGTACAGGACTGAAAGCAAGCAAGAGTCATGTGACCTGCTAGAAGGGTTGCCACCTGTCCCTTAAAATACGGAATCGTCGTTTATTTGACAATTAATTGTTGCGTCCCGTATTGAATCAATACGGGACGCAAGTTGTTCCGTATTTTCGTAAACGCCCCGTACACGTCTGTCACACACTCATCACCGCATAAGGAACAAAATAAAACACAGGAAATACTAAGGGCAGCCAATTTAAACTTCGTAGGACCTATGTAGCGAGGACCCGATGCCAGGTCCAGCAGATCACGCTGCACCCGCGTGTTTAAAAATGTTTACACCCGAAATTCCACCACGTCCACAGAAGCAAAAACGTTTGCAAATGTACAGACGTGAGTGGGAAGAGAGAAACCCCTGGCAGTGGGTAAAAGGCAAACTGTGTTCTGTGTTGTTCATGGACTGGCTGAAGTAAGGCAGCATCAGGAGACAAACATGGAGGAAATATGAGAACAGAGAGAACCCAACCAGTAGGTCACAGTTTATCATCATCTAATCATCTCCTGAAGTCCATATGGTGAGAGACATCAGTATCTGGTTGTTAATTTACCAGAGGATGCTTATAATCATGCTGATGTGGTCTGTACTCTACAGTATTTTAGTGACTCAATAAATGCCTAAGTTGTTTAATATTTTTTAATGCTTTTTAGTTTTTAATAAACTTTTATATAATAGCCAATATGTAATCAGTAAATGGCCTTTGACTATCTAAAGAAAAACTCAGAACTCTGATATGCTAACAGTACTAAATAAATCAATAAATACATGCAAACACACATAAATAAGTTAATACATTAACTGTTTTAAGATTTACATTTAGATGAAAAAAATGTCTGTAGAGAATTTCTTTGTCCAGTTCTCTGCATTCAGTTGTTTATGTTTTTGCACACTGGTTGCTCATTACATTTTATTTCATTAGTTTGGTTTTTTGAATGATGTCATCTACTATATGGACAATTTGGACTTGACAATTTCAGACACTGTTAATTTTGTTATTGTAATGGGTAAATTTTTTATTCATACCTGTAAATGGAGAAGCTCCACTCCTAATTTTGCTGTATTTCTAAACTATTTCTCAGAGTATTTCAAGTCTTTAAAATTTGCTTGTAATATAAACAGGAAATCCTCAGTATTATACAATAGTATTAAAAGATCCTTGCTTTTTTAACTAAATAAGTGTAATACCTTGCCTTAGTGTGCCTAATTTTAAAAAAGAAAGAAAAAAAACTGTTCTCCACTTGTTCTCAAGATGTATGTTACAATTCTGTGAACTGTCTTGAACTGTACATACTTCAATTAATTTAAAAAAAAAAAAAAAAAAAGCAAGAGTCATGTGACCTGCTAGTAGGGTTGCCACCTGTCCCTTAAAATACGGAATCGTCGTTTATTTGACAATTAATTGTTGCGTCCCGTATTGAATCAATACGGGACGCAAGTTGTTCCGTATTTTCATAAACGCCCCGTACACGTCTGTCACACAGCCATCAAAACTGCATAATGAATAAAATAAAACACAGGAAATACTAAGGGCAGCCAATTTAAACTTCGTAGGACCTATGTAGCGAGGACCCGATGCCAGGTCCAGCAGATCACGCTGCACCCGCGTGTTTAAAAATGTTTACACCAGAAGCTCTACCACGTCCACAGAAGCAAAAACGTTTGCAAAATTACAGACGTGAGTGGGAAGAGAGAAACCCCTGGCAATGAGAACAAGGCTAACTGTGTTTTCTGTTGCTCATGGACTGGCTGAAGTAAGGCAGCATCAGGAGACAAACATGTAAGAAACATGAGAACAGAGAGAACCCAACCAGCAGGTCACAGTTTATCATCCCCCAGTCATCTCCTGAAGTCCATATGGTGAGAGACATCAGTATCTGGTTGTTAATTTACCAGAGGATGCTTATAATCATGCTGATGTGGTCTGTACTCTACAGTATTTTAGTGACTCAATAAATGCCTAAGTTGTTTTTTTTTTTTTAATGCTTTTTAGTTTTTAATAAACTTTTATATAATAGCCAATATGTAATCAATAAATGGCCTTTGACTACCTAAAGAAAAACTCACTCAGAACTCTATGTTAACAGTACTAAATAAATCAATAAATACATGCAAACACACATAAATAAGTTAATACATTAACTGTTTTAAGATTTACATTTAGATGAAAAAAATGTCTGTAGAGAATTTCTTTGTCCAGTATTCTGCATTCAGTTGTTTATGTTTTTGCAGAATCCAGTATTGCTCACTGGTTGGTCATTACACTTTATTTCATTAGTTTGATTTCACTGTTTAAAATGATGCCACCTCTTTTCAGACAGAACCTGTGATAATAAAACAATACAAAATTTTTAGTTCCGTGTTAATAAAGCACTTAAAGCTTTAAGTATGGCTAAATGCTTTTTTCAAAATTAAATATATCACTCCTTAGGTGGTAGTGGCCCCAAGTTCAGTAAAGTTGGAAAGATATTCACAGATTCAGACTTCCAGCATCAATAACTCATTAGATATAGGTTGTCAAAACATAAACGGTGCCTCTTTCCCATTGTTGCAAGGCAGACAATGTGCTACAAGCCCAGTTTTATTAAAAGTAGCTGTCTTTCAAGCTACAGGAATAACATTGGTGTCTATATGCAGCTGGCTGTGTTACGAATGCACAGGAACTGTCTGCAAAACCGCTGCAACAGCAAAGAGAGACACAAAAATTCAATAACCGAAACCTTGTACTCTGTAGTGTCACCAAAATCACTGCAGCCTTCAGCTGGCTCCTGTTGACACCAATGTTATTCCTGCAACTTGAAAGACAGTTACTGTTGTTAAAACTGGGCTTGTAGCACATTGTGTACCTTATAATGATGGAAAAGAGGCACCGTTTATGTTTTCACAACATATATCTAATGAGTTATTGATGCTGGAAGTCTGAATCTGTGAATATCTTTCCAACTTAACTGTGGCCCCGAGGACCGTGGTGGGTGTCCTTTATGTTCATTTCTGAAAGGTGGCAACCCTACCCACTAGTGGCCCACTAGTGACACACGTGTGATATTGGGAAACAGTATGTAGCCTTGTGGACATGTACACTAAAGCAGCTTTCACACAGGACACTCTAAAACCCATTCATTTTAACTGCAGCGTGCAGGTCGGTGGACAGTTATGGTGACGTCACCTGATGTTTTGTAAACCTCATTTTGAAACTTTGGATTTGAATGTTGGCCTTCACCATTTTGCTCTTTTGAAGCAGGATTTAACAAGCGCTGGGGTGGATCTGACTGAGAACTCAGGGACACCACACATGGCAATATGGTGGCAGCCTTTAAATCACAAGGTATCGTCACTGTGAAACATGCTCTGTTTTATCATCTGAGGAACATAATTTATTAAATAAACATCATGCATGTATTGAAGGGAAGCTTAAAATTAGTGTTTGAGATCAAAAATTAATTAATAGAATGTTTACAATGGTAACAATTTTTTTTGATAAGTAGAATTAATTTCTAACAGACATCTATGCAATCAGACTTGTTTTTGCAGCCAGAGAAATCCTCCCCTGCTGGCTGTTAGAAAGAGTGAAAGTTTAAGGCACTTCCTCTGTGGCTTCTCTTTTCAGATTCAGAGGTACCTCAATGTTTTATATCCAGTCTGTGATTAAATCAGTGCGATTCACCATCTTTATTGAGCCAGTTATTCCCACCCAGGGATACAAGCACCTCAGAGGGTAAATCTGCTGTAGCTGGAAGGAAAGATTAGCTCGACTCATCGGAAAAAACAGAACTTACAATTTAATCAAAGAATTGAGTGAACAGGTTTGAGCAGAGAAGTGAACAGTTCTTGGGTAAGCAGTAGAAACGGCCTACTGAAAGGCACACAAAAATTATTAAAATAGAAATGAAAAAATAATCAATGGCGGAAATGGCTATCTAACAGTATGGCAGTTGAAACTCTTTGCGAGAAGTGATCAAACAGCTAAAATAGCTAGTTAAAAGTATGAATAAACTATTGGAAATTCACAACAATTGAAAGCTGAAAGTAATGGATAGGTGGTAAACAAAAAATAAAATAAAGGTCTGACCAAAGAAGCCTCAACACTGATAGTCAAACTGGGAAAAAAATTTTAAAGTCCATTTGTATACAGTTAAATGATAAATAAGATCCAGTTTAAAATGAGTTCAAATGAACACATTTGAACATGGGAGGTGGTGTTGATATAAGAGGTTTTTGAGCCTGACAGGCCTGGGGGGCTTTGACCTGATGAAAAAGGTTGGGAACTACTGGATTAGTGCGCTTCAGAAGTACTGATAGGTATATTTTGTTACCTCCAGGGCCATTTCTAGCCTGCTGTCATACGGCTGGTTGGTAGTAATAATAGGAGGACAACTCAGGTGATAGATACCCCAGAAATACAGCAGTAATCAGAAGGTTGTTTTAAAGCCAGATACTGACATTACAGTTTTCATATGACCCCTAAAGCCTAACCTAAAACTAAAGTTGCCACTAATTCTTAAAACATTGATTTCTTCCAATCTATAGATGATTTAGAGCAGATTATTATAAGTAGTGGGACCATGTTTCTGCTTTCACTTGCTTTGCAGCAGGCAGTTTTGGAAATGGCTGCAAACTGTCTGACCAAATTGTTAGATATTTTCTGTGTTACTTTTCTGTTGGCTGAGCAAAAAAAAAAAAAAACAAAAACTGTTACCTTTAGACTGGATGATTAAGGTGTACCCATAGCTACCTCTAGCCCGGCCCTGAACAGAACCAAGCTGCCTGTTTTCAGCCAAATGGTTGTGATATGCAACTAGCTGCTGGTAAAAGCTTATTGTGCCATCAATCTTGTTATTGAACTCTCAGAAAGAAAGCGAATAAGTTGTTTTGTTTTTTTTTTTCCCAAAACGTCAAACTGTTCTTTTACGGTTTGGGAAATAGATGTGCTTCTGCAAAGAAGTCACTAAGAAACTCAGTACAGCCAGTCATCAGTCACCCTAGCAGACTTACACAAGTGACAAACTAAAAAAAAAGTCTGGTTTGGAAACATCCATCCATTATCTATTCACTGCCTAATCCTCATTAGGGTCGCGGGGGCTCTGGAGTCTATCCCAGCTGACTTAGAGTGACGGTAGAGGACACCCTGGACATGTCACCAGTCTATCACAGGGCTACACATACAGACAAACATCACATTCACAACTACAGACAATTTAGAGTTACCAATTAACCTCAGCATGTTTTTAGACTATAGAAAGAAGTCGGAGAACCCAGAGAAAGCCCACACATGCAGAAAGATCCCAGGAAGGCGGGGATGTGAACCGGGGATCTTCTAGCTGCAAGGCAAAAGGGCCAACCACCAAGCCACTGTGCAGCCTTTAGGTTACTGAATGAACTAGTGTCATTTCTGCTGATGATACTGTCCCTCACAAACAGCCTCTGTAGCTCCACATCTGTCATTATCCTTTGTCCCTCCACACACAGTCTGTTTTGCCACTTCAGCAGGCTCACAGAAGGTGCAACCAACCCGTGGTCTCTAATTGTGACGTATTAGGAGGTTTATAGGGGTTTTTATATGACACATTTAAAATTTACACTCACATTATCGAATTTATAGTGCAGGTTTCAAATGCGATAGCTCACTTAATTATCAGATTTACTCATCATTATATTACCACATGCAGCAGGTGCAGGCATATCTCTAAGTTATCCGCTGGGATGTGAGCTGTTTTCTGGGCCATGCTGTTAATATGGGAATCTGCAAGACTTTGCACATTACAGTGACAGCCGTGAACAGACCTGAATGGAGGCTGCTGGGTAAAATGTTGACGGGTGGGAGATCAGTGTGTCATGAAGCAGTAGTATTTGGAAGGATTGTTCCCTGTGTGGAGGCTGACAGACACACAGTTCAGGAGTTACAGTAGAAATGCATGGCTCAAATGTAGATACAACAAGATGGATAGTGTAAAGTTCTTCTGCTGTGGAAGTGGTAATTCCTCTAATCATGATCAAGCTTTCTGTGGGTGATCAGAGGCATCAGTATAGAGGTTATCTTGGAGTGGACCAGGTTGAGAAGCCCTCAGCCAGGGCTTTAATCCAAGACTCCAAATGGGCATCGGAGGTCTCAGTGCCAGGTGGTTAGGATGCAGTTTATGTTGTCTGGCATCAGGTAGTGATGTCTTTGTCAATGTTTTTTTCTTTTTTAATGTGGAACTCTCATACAGCTTTTAAATAAAGACTGAAAACTGTTGTTAAATGTGATCACAAGTGGTACAATATATAGTAAAGTATAAGCCAAAAGGCATTATAGTTGTGGTTAATTGATGCACCCCCAGATATGTACTGAACAACAAAAAGGGAAGGAAGGACCAATAGAGGGTTAGTTAAAGAGAGGAGCACATAGGAAATAGAAATGAGTTGAATTTATTCTGTTATATTGGAAAATGTAACGCCTCGAACAGCTAAAATCTCTTTTTCAGCATTTCTCGACAGCTGCGAGGGCTAAAATATCTGCTAAAATTAGTGGTTCCGCTCTGCTTCATGATTTCACACAATGAGAAGATCATTTCCTGGTCAGCGTGACATCCTTGTCAATCATCTCCTCTCCTTGTGAAGACAGGAATGTGGCTTTTGTGTTCAAGCTAAGACAGCTTTGCCAAAAATATCACACTGGTGCAGCTAATGGTGTGAGAGTGTGTGCGTATTTTAGACTAGTTCGATTTGAAACCAAACTTACAGATAGTGGATGTGACAAGAAAGATCAAACGCTGCATGTTTTAAAAGTCTATCTTTTTTTTAAAAAAAAAAAAAAATCATGATTTAAAAAAAAAAAAAATACACTAATGGTTAATGTTTTCATTCAATCGTTTTACCTATTCAGCACTAATAAGATCACATCTAACCATTAAAGTGGCCACTTAACTGCATAAGAAGTGCTTTGACTGTAGTGCATTTTACTTAAAGTGGACATTTTGCTGACAGTGGAATAATACTTTATTTACAAGGGCTGTTGCAATATATTGGTGTTGACAATAACTGTAATATTTTAAAAAGAAATACTGACACAAGTCATAATGTGCATATGATAATGTCGTCAATAATCTAACTCCTTGCACTCATATTTTAAATGGAATTTTTTTGCCAAAAAAGAGACAAACCACACACTAAAGAAAGCTGATGATGAAACTGATTGAAGTGACAGCCATAATATTAGCTGTGATAGCACCATTTTAACTGAACTTACCTGCATAGTTCTTCTTTGCTGGATGATTTGTCATTCAGCTCAGTGAGATCCAACCAAACTAATAGAAAATATTTGTTATTTGCAGCTCTACAGTATATACAAAGAAAGTCTGTACATTACTGCACTGTAACCTTATTGCATCTGAATGAAAAGTGCACTTGTACTTTTTTGTTTTGGTCTCATAGATTACATTGGTTAAAAATGATAAAGACAGTTAGAACCCTTAAAATCTCTCTCCAGTCTTTGATTTAACCCCAGAAACTCACCTCTGTGCATAAAAGCTACATATTAAGAAGTTCTTTCCATAGAGATAACACCTTCCTACCTTATAATGACTTAGATGTAACTCTACACCATTGCTTCCTCTAGAATATCCAGTTATATGACGTCCTGCCAAGGGCTGGACAGGAAACAAAAAATGGCACAAGACAAGGCCCCAGTCTGATCCACCAGTTTTGGCCTAATCAATGAAAAAATAAAAGCACATACATGCAGACACAATTTGTTAATTTGCATTGTTTGTGATAAGATAATCCGTAAAGCATGTCTGTGTGTACACAAAGCTAATATTCAAAGCTGAATTATGTAATGAAATAATGATCAGCTAACATCTAGTTTCACTTACTAACCTGCTTTTATTATCAGATTTATTTAAAATACAATTGTCATTTATTCTGTGTCTTGTAATGCAGCAACAAATAACTCAAATAAAGTCTGGTCTTATCATATGAATGATGTATTGTCCTATTGTGATGTATTTACTTCACAGCGGCACAATAGCATTCAAAAGGGCACTTCTAATTAGATCTGTTCTGCTCCTTCCTCTTCCATCCTTCCTCTTTCTTGTTCAGAGCCATCTTCATCTCTTTGTTTATACTGTAGTGCATTTAACAAGTCATTTTATTGTTGGAAAGCCAGGCAAATATTATATGCCATACAAAAAAAAAAAAAAATCAAATGTACATTTTTATGGTACAAGTTCTAATATTGGAGTAATTCGAAGCAGAAACTGATTCTGAGGAAGAATAATACAGAAAGCTCCACCCTACAAATTGACAGGATTGGTTCCTTCGGTTTATTATTAAACCCTGACTGTCTGAATCTGTGATTAAGAGACTGTCATCAGTATACTGCAGTTTAAAGGTGGAAATACACATTCACGGTGCTGACTGCTTATTTTGCACATGATGCCATCATTGTCTTTGTTTTACTATATTGTTTTTTATACGTCTGTAATCCTGTATGTTTTTTCTTATATGTTTGGGACAATGGATGGAAATTAGCACTTGTGTTAAATCCGGCTTATTTATTACATTCTTGTGTAAATTTATGAGATTGTACGTTCATTACTTTGCACTGTCCCATCCAAATAGATAAAGAAAAAGAAATGAAATGTGCCTTCTAGCGTATTATTGACATATTAACAAGGTAAAAAAAACATAATTTTCACCAAAAGAGTCTTTAAATAGCGTTAGTAAAATGCACCTAAAGTATCACAAGTACTTGCAATGCAGAAAACTGGCCACTGAGAGTACTATAACTTTAGCCTGTAGTATTTACATTATATGGTATTGCTTCACTGAACAAACATATAAATGCATCATGCAAATGTTCTTCTTCTCTGACCTAGAAAAAAGTTAATCATTTCATTTCTTGTTATATGGAAGAAAGGGTTCAAATTAGGTGAATGTACACAAAAAACTTTTTGAGCTGTTCAACTGAATTCTCAACCACTGAGTCAATCTACACATGAGGCAGGTGTGGCTTTTAGGGACAACGATCAGACAGTGGGCCACCTTAAAATGCAGCTTTATTTAAATGACACGATGCCAAAGATGACAAGAGACGGATGGGAATGGGCTGCTGGATGCTGGCATGTCAGTTAGATCTGTAGCCAGGTACTTGAATGACCACCGTTTGTCTTCTAAAGAATCGTTTCAGACAGCTGGGAATGGACGTGTCCAGCAACGTCATCCTGTCCCTTTCAGTGTCTGCAATATAGAGTGGGACAACATTCCACAAGCAGCATCGACACCTTCGATAATAGTCCCTTGTTTTGCCCTTTCTCAGCAAATTAATGAAAGTCTCACATGTTTCCAGTGTGTATATTTCAATTTTTCAGCTCAAAATACTACAAAAATGTTTCTTTTCACCTTGATGCAAAAAAAGTGTGTGAGACCAGTGGTCATCTTTTTCTTTAAGTGATCCAATTACATGGAAATATGACTGAAATGGCTGTCAGTCACTGTTTGAACAGTGTGCACTTCCTGACCAGGGTGGAAACAGCAGCAGCTCATTGGCTTTCAGTGCAGACTATCTTGTTTAGAGCAGAACTGAAAACAGGAGTTATAGAGTCGGGGTGAAATGAGCCATCTTTGCAGCATCTTTGAGGTGAAAAACGGATTACGGGGATACATGAGACTTTGAATCCCTGATAAAAGGAAGCTTTCACTCTATGCGTCAAAGTTGTGTGACTCATGGCTGACTTGGGATTTCTGCTCATGACCACACTCACGATCTGAACATTATCATTTCCAGTACACAGCAGTTGGCTGTTTCATGACGTCAGCTCTGTGATAGAAATGCCGTGTGGTGAAGCAATGAAAACACTCATTCCCCTGAGTCAAAAAGATTGGAAATAAATTAATAAAACAACACTTTCTGCCATTATATTCATGCTCAGTGTACACCGATCAAGCATAACGTTATGACCACCTGCCTAATATTGTGTTTGTCTACTTTATGCTGCTAAAACTCCTCTGACCCAGTGGGGCATGGACACAGGACCTCTGGAGATGTCCTGTGGTAGTGAATTGTGTGGATCTTGTGGGTTGCAGGGTGGGACCTACCTAGATTAGGCTTATTCTGGCACATCCCACAGATGCTCAGTAAGATTTAGGTCTGGGGAGTGTGGAACCCGGGTGAACAGCCTAGAGCTCTGTGGTGTTCCCCAGGGTGCATTGTCCTCCTGATGGTGGTAGGGTTGATGTTGCTGGGGGGGCACATCCACATGAATGTGAGGACTCTGTGATTCCCAGCAGAACGTTGCATTATCACAAGATGATTGATGTTCACTTCACCTGTCAGTGGTCATAATGTTGTGACTGATCGGTGTACATACAGGTGTGAGTCATATGAAGTATTTCAGGTAAACTTGAGTAAATGTACTTAGTCTTTTGTGTGCTTGTTGTTGTTTGTTTGGGTGTTTTTTGTTTTGTTTTTTTGAGATGTTTTTGTTTGTTTTCTCGGTTCTCCATCCTCCTCCTCTTCCTCCTCCTCCTCCCCCTTACCAGCCCGCACGTGCTGCGTGCTCGCCCCTGAGCCCTTCGTCTCGTGCGTGCCTCCATTGGTCGGGGATGATGTCATCCGGAGCGGAGACAATAGACCCTCCTCCCGTCACCGTCTCCTCACACACGCACCGCGGCTCCCACTGACACACGCTCAGACGTGACGCCAGCTGAGTGAGCCAAGCACTCCTGATGACACTTATTTATTCATCTGTTCACTCCGTCAGAGCCGTGCAGCCTCCACTCACACCACGTCTCCTCTTCAGTTGATTTTTTTTTTCTTATTTAAATCTGACTGTTTTTCCTCTGAAGTAGGCTGCATGTGCAAACGAGCAGGCAGGGAAGGTGTTACACATCTGGATCATACCAACACATCGGGTCGTGCAGCTCGGGGGCCACCACAGACATGAGGATCTCTCCTTCCGCTGCGCATAAATGATGAATACACTACGGGACTACTGCCACTCTTGATGTAAGTGATGCTTCTTTTTCCTCGTCGGCCCGCAAGCCTGCATGTGATGGTTCATGCTCGGTGCAGCGGCTCTGACAGTGTTGGTCAGGTTCGGCTCTCAGCAGCGAGAAATGTCCTCCTGGATTGTCTTGGTGCTCCTCTTGCGTTTTCATTTGCAGCCACGTTGATGCAACATGCAGAAAAACAAGCCTCCTCGCGTTGTTCACCGCCGCTGCCCTCAGTTAATATGCTTGTTTACCACAACCATAAGCGGCGCAGATCATTTACTGGAGATAAAGAACTGCGGCCATGTGAAGGTGCCAAGTGCAGGATGGCACATAAGTGTAATTACACACATGGAGAGTGGATCAGAGAGGAGGCCTGCTGGCTCGGGGCCTGTCGCCCACATCAGCTTTAGTCCTCATCAGAAAGGTTCAAACACTGGGCTACGAAGATGCGATTAAATGTACATAGAAATTAGGCAGTGCGCCATCTAGTGACTGAGCAAACAGGAAATAATAGATTTTCCATTACTGGGCTGCAGAGTAGCCTTATAAACAACAATGCAGAGGCAGAATGTAAATATTTACAGCTTGTTTGTTGCTGCTGCTGCTGATGAGAGGTGCAGCATGTCAGGATGTTTAAACTCACTCATTTAGATGCCTGTTCTTCAAGTAACTGCACACACATGGACTGATGTTAAATTACAGTCAGTGGTTACTTATTATTTTCTCAGAAAGCAAACCCAGGTTGTTTAGTAGCTTCATTAACGTCACACCAGCAACACAAACACATAGAAGAACCACTGCAGTGCCAACAATGAAGAGCCAAACCGATTTCAGCCATAAACCAGCTTTAAGAGGTGTTTTTAATGTTCATATGTCTCTTTAATGTGACAGGGCCACTTGTATTGATCACTCCACTGAGGTTAATCATTCGGCTCAGCTGCTCACACTTTGAAGCTGCTCTTAGAGACGACGGCTGAACGCTTT
Organism: Amphiprion ocellaris; assembly: GCF_022539595.1. Lineage (NCBI taxonomy): Eukaryota > Metazoa > Chordata > Actinopteri > Pomacentridae > Amphiprion > Amphiprion ocellaris. The sequence continues at coordinate 19,011,819 of NC_072779.1, read as the reverse complement.
GATCATCCAGGTCTATGTAAAAAACCACGGGCAGCCATTTCCGGTGACAATGCAAAGTGGAGACTGACTTTGATTTTCTCAGCAGAACTTCTGTGTATTACTTCATTTAAAATGATTGCAACGGTAAAATGTCAAAACCCACGTACACTGATTAGCTCAGCAGGCGATCAACCCAGGGAATATTTATGAGATATTTATGAAATTTACTGCATTGATGAGCCATACAGATACTGGCATTAATTCTTTTGAACCTTTATTTTACCAGGAACTGCAATCCAAAATCTCTTTTTCAAATGAGCAAACACACCATATTCAAGTGCAACATTACATACAAAAGTCCACAATAAAACTGAAGATAGCTGTCGCATTTCTTGACTGACACTTGGGATTACTATCAAGGTTAACATCAAACACACTGACCAAGAATTAAGTAAAATGACTTTGCAGGGTGAAGCTGAGGCTTCAAGAGAAGATTCATTACATGAAAAAATCTCATAGCTCTCATCTTCTCTGTGAGTAGTTTGTATATTTTCAGTTTAATCTCATAATCTACACACACAAGTCAGGCAAAATAGAAGCAACAGAAGATGTTTGTATATGTGATAACCATGCGATGGTTTCTGCTGATTACTTGGTGCATGCTGGGAAAGTCTACTGTCCCATGGTTGTTTCCACAATTACTCCTTAATCTACCTCATTTGTGGTGTTTTTTAGGCAGTATATCCTCCAATATCCAAGTGTCTCAATTACAAGTGTGGCTTACAAAAAATGTACACTTGGAAAATAATGTACATTATCTGCCAACAATCCCAAAATGCTTTTTATCTTACAGACCCCAAAATGATCATTGTGTAAATCTGTACCTGTCCATGGTTACACAAAGTAAATAATGGTGATACCAAAGTTAAATGTGGTGCTCACTGAACTCTATAGTGGCCGTGATATCAGGCTACAGTCATTATTTGGTTAATGGATTGAAAATGAATCAGCAACTATTGTCAATTAAATAATCAAGTCTTTTTTTTTGTTTGTTCCAATGTCTCTAATGTCGGCACACATTGAACTTTTCTGATTCATATCATTAAAATTTAATGTTTTTGAGTTTTTGTGGTTATAGATCAACCCAACTAAGATGAATTGATAGTGAAAAAAAACACTGCAGCCCAAATGTAGGAAGAAGAGCAGGTAGACAGCGGATGGTTGACTTGTGAGGTACTTGACCGGTTGATATTTGAAATTCTGTCGTGTTGACGAGCTTCAATACAAACTAATTTAATATGTAAAGTTGTGTGTCATCTGCATAAATGAATACATTCAGTCAGTGCTACTGAAATACATATCATCAACCCTTACGGGGATTTTCTTATTACTTTATGACATTTTAGAAATGCGAAGGCAAAATTTTATCTTGGCAATCCTGTACATTCATACTTGCTTCAAGCAGCATCTCTGCCTATACATTTTTAAGCCTTTTAAGAAATAGCTGTGCTATAATTTGCTTAAACTCTGCCACTGACAAGCTCCTACATGAAAATAGATGTTGAAATGTGTGATTGGGGTTTTTTATTCTCTGTGGCTCCAGACATGTTTAGAATAACCTCATAGTCACTATGATAATAACAATAAAGTCATTAAGCGCTCCTTCTTCTAAATGTTGATGCTGCAGGCCAGTTATAAAGCAGTGGGAGGATGTGTGGCCGCCTCAGGCTGTAGATGCTGTTGTGTTTTTGCGCTCTCATACTTTCTTGGAGGTTTTCTTCGAGGATATGAGGATGGTCTGGCACAAACTCCAGAGGGGAAATAGGAACAGTCTGTTGTTACCACACTGCAACTAACAGATGTTGCTGTTGTTCAAGATGAGCTCCTCTCTGTCAAATAGGATAGTGTCAGATAGTTTTTAGGAGGCTTGTTTTTTTTCCTGAAGAGAAAGGCCTGCAGAAGACTAAATGGTTTGAATCCTCAGTGGATCTGTAGCACACATGGGGAAACCTTTGTTCTGTTTTAGCTTCATTCCAGAAGTCTGTGTGAGGTATCTTATGCTAAATTTGAAGGCAACTTGCTGAGTTAAATCTTCGCTGTTCACATCAATATAGACTCAAAACAACAAAGGATCAAACCCACTCATTGGGAGGTTTTTGGTGTGTATTAATACACTGTATTTGTTCACTTTCTGCTCATGAATGCTGATGCTTTTCCACACCCATCCATCATTTTCACAGTTTGTTTGTGAGATCCTATGTGTCGGTTTAGTTTAAAATGGTGTTTGGTGGATGGAGAAGAGTACATCTGGTGCAGTTTCCCAGCAATTATTCACCAAGACAGTGTGCTTTTAAAAGAGATTATTTCAAATATATTCAAAGCACATTACTGTTCCTCTTATCTTTACCTGACAGAGGGCTCAAATCCCAACCAACCAAAAAACCTTATTCCAAGCCGCTTTTGTCAGTTTCTATTCTGAGGATTCTATTTTAGGATAGTCATTTTTTGGCTCTCCTACCGCTGGAAGTGCACACAGGTTAAACTCCTGCCTCGTCACATTGTACCTGCACGGCTCTTTTCATGAGCTCATATCCGTGGGCTGATAGAGGTGTAGTCTGTACCTGATTAGCACTGGTTTGCTTCTTGAATAAAATAGTTGATTTTCGATATGTTTTAGCAAAGGAGTAGACTGAAACTCTGGGCAACCCTGAAGAAGTATTGCTATTTTTCTCATGTAAAACTAATTAGAACAAGAAGTGCTTCACCTTGGCTGTCTGTGGATTATGATGCTGTATGTATCAGTGTTAAATCTGTTTGACTGAACAGCGGAGTGGCTGAAAGCGTCCTGTGATGCCGCTCACTGATTGGCCGGTTTGTGCTGTTGCTTCCATCACTTTCTGTCCGCTGACTGTAGAGATTAGGTGATGTAATTATTCTGACTTCCCCTCACTAGCCTGTAGTGGTGTGAGCTCTGATGAGACAGATTGCAGTGAACAGTAAATTCAACAAAAGGCTAGCACAGACTAGCAGTACGTATACGTTTGCATTTGCCTTTTTCGTCTGTCTGGATCAATATAAATGAGTCAAAAAATAGGATGCATTATAGTAGACATGTAGCAATCAAACTGGAGAATGTGTTCTAATAATGTGTGTGTCACTATTTTACTGTGATCATGCCTCTGCTGACAAAACACTCTCATTTGGGCATCTGAGTCACAACAAAGTCATCAAATACAACTGAGTTACCAGCCATTTCCTTTCATTAGATGTGTGAGTTAAGTCTGATTAGTGTGAGTCATAGCGACTTGTGCACACGTCTCAGTCAAATTTTTTTAATTTTTTTTTTAAACAAATCCAATACAGGTGCCTTTATTTAACTTTATTAAGTCTTGTTTCTGTTTTCCCACAGCACTTAGCAGGTCAATTTAATATCATTTTCCCTTTGCATTTATGTGACACCATCTCCTAATCACTCCAGAATTGCTTTGAGATGCTCCTTTAACACTCTAAACCTCTGCATATTTTGCTCCTGTCACATTTTTACTCACTGTGATGTCATTTTTCACTGCAGTGTAAAGTCCTGGACCTCTGTGGAAACAGCACAACCATGGCTAGAAGTAGACAGGACTCAGTATGACACAGTTGAAAGACAAATCATAAAAAAGGAAAAAATAATAATGTTGAATTTCTTTGATTATTTTTCTCACTATAATTGATTAAAAAAAAAAAATCAAAGCAACACGTACACCATTTTTCAAGTGCCTACTAGTGTTACCATTACTGGAAACCATGGTGGCTCCACACACTATACATATTTTACTACTTCCTTGTTTTAAAATGTCTACAAACCAGACATACTTCATGCTACTCTGAACATCAACTTTTCCTCTCAGTCTCTCCAATTAGTTGCCATGCTCATCGCCTCTCTACTCTGTGTAAATACAGCCTGCAGTTCAGCTGAGGAGTTAGTCATGGTGTCGTGGTTGCACTGAGGAACTCTTTATTTTTGGCAAATGTTTAAATGAGACATGTACAACAGTGTGTTTTTGATGAAGTGTCACGAACGGCATGCCACATGGGATTTATCAAGGACCTTCAGAGAGTTGCAAATCCAATGATTCTTCCCCTTTTTAAAAGTCCTGGATCTGATAAATTTTGGTGATTTTTTTTTTGTGGATTTGTGGATTGACAGAGTTAGGTTATAGAAACATCAACCCTGCAAGAATAGCATATATTCTTCAAAGCATTTTTAAAGCATCATTTCTACAATTTTTTTTAGTTCTTGTTGGTTTAAATGCTATTCATAGCCACATTCTTTTGTGTGGGGATAGAAGTGATTATTATTTGATAAAGCTAACCCACCCCCCAAAAAACACCTGACATTTATACAAGGACACATTAACATACTTATTACATCCTCACTGTTGGTAACTAAATGGTTGAAAGTTACCAAAGTTTAGGGTTAAACATCTCATTGAAAGGTAATGTTCTCCCGCTGTGCTGAGGAGATATCCAGACCCGGTGCTCTAGAAGTCATTATCATTCATATCAGATTTGTGATGGGCAGGAGGAGCTTCACTCTCTGCTGCCTTTCCCCATCTTCAGCCCACTTCTCTGCAGTCACAATTAACATTTCCACCATGGGGGATGTTAAAGGGACGACTCTACGTGCTGCTGTGACACCACAGTTAGGCACACTGTGATGCTGCGCACACTGTTTTTCATACGAGTAGTCTTAACCAAATGTGTGTGCTTAGCACTTGGCTTCTGACCTGAATGCTGCTCACAAAGCTTTGATGGTCAGCCAAGTGTCTTTTCAGTGTTTAGTATCGTACAGCAGAGGGGTGTTGTTTGGCTTGTTAAAGTCTGATGCCAAATCATGCTCAAGTGTTTCAATCCTGACAAGCCTGATAATTTTCTGCCTGTCTGGTGATTCGTGAATTAGCTTGTTCTCTGATATCAGCATCTTTTTTTTTATCATTCAAGAGGCCAGTATTTTCTTTCAGCTGAAGGCTCTTTCACTCCCATCACGCCATGTACAGTAATTGGCCTAATTTACCGTTGTGTCTTACAATTAAATCTGCGAGTCTTATGCTGGGCAGTCTGCACTTTGCTATGAATTAGAAATGTATGAAAATGAAAATACAAAGAGAACTGCTTTGATTCGTCTTCCTTTGAGTTTCTTGCTGTCAGTCAATGAGCCACTTCAGGCCAATCAAGGCAGCGCACATGTTTTTTTTCTGAACCACTGGTTTGCAGGAAGTCGCACACAACGGACAAAAACAAAGCAGGAACCATCTAGAATTTTATTTTACACACTAGATTGCCAATTTAGACACAGGTTTGAATGTGAAATGGAGTAATCTGTGGGGCTGTATAAGATGCTGACAGAACATTGTTTTTGCAAATATGAAATGAGCCCATTTTATGTAGGGAATTGTCTGATATTTTGGGGGACAGATTTATTCACTGTTTTGTCAAGAGTCAGATGAGAAGACTGATACTTCTCTCATGTCTGTCTATTAAATATGACACTTGTGTTTAGCTTCACATAAAGACTGGAAGCTGGGCTCTGTCAGTGCCCTTAAAGCTCATTCATTTGCACATTACATCTCATTTGTTTAATCTGTGGAAGGACAAGTTTTTATGTCTTAGGGCTATTTCCTGACCAGAAGCAGTGTCCACTGGAGTGTTATTGTCATTGTAAGGTTAACAGGACTCCACGAAAAAGTCATCCTGCAACCAGCTCCCCGGTGGTATTATTCTACTGCTGTATCTCTCTCTAAGAAAGGCAATATGTTCCCAAAATATCCAACTATTTATTTAATATTATAACCAGTTCTTTTCTTGTTTAACCTCATGTTTTGAAATTTGGAGATGTGTATTGCTATCACATTGCAAATGCACATATATTGTGTATTTGCAATGTCCAAACAGTAATAGATGATATTATTAAGCTACCAATTTATGTTACTGGTTTTATTTAGATTCCATGAGGGCTGCAATCAACCAAGAAGATCTCTGTGAACTAAAGCCATACCTATTTATCAACCAATTATTCAGTTGCAGGAGAAAAAAAATTGCACATTATCTCTAAATGAAACAAAGCTGCCACCAGCGAACTCTAACTGCTAGCTTTTTAAGCCTAAATCCACATCAAATGCTAGTACTTGCAGCATATTAAATCAGTTTAACCTGGCTATGTTGCACTGAAATAACAACAGACTTGGAGCTGACCAGCACACATGTGCCTATATTCATTTGGTTTCTGAAAATAGAACTGCATCAGTTGCAGAAGAACTATTGAGGAATATAACACAAAAAGGTTTTCAGACGATCTGCCATGTTGGTTTTGAGCTGTAATAAACAAACTGCTGTTTGCAAACTGACATTAGAATTTTTGACCATTCATTTTAAGAAAATTCAGTCACACTGATGGCTTCTGATGTGGTGTTAATTAGAACAGAGCCGACTCCACGTATATGTTCATCAGACTTTAAATATGTGTGTATTGGGAGTGTTCATAATTGTGAAAATGTGGGGATTTTACTACAAGTAGTCTGTTCCTCCTGCCACCAAAATTGGACGTTTGTTGATGCTGCTAGCGTATAAATATCATGCCTCTTCACATCTATGCAATTTGAGCTTTTGTCTTGACAATTTAAAACAATAAAATAACACACAAAATAGCTACAGTTAGGGTTAAAGTGAGGGGATGGGGGTCATTCATTGTAACTATGTGGCATGAAACAACATGTGAAATGCAAAAAAGGACATTCTGATAATATGCGCACTGGCTTGTGGTTTATTCTCAAGCCTTTTCATGATTCCAGGCTGGATGTTACACTTTTCTTCTCATCAGAGTCACACAGTGAGTGTCCAACCAATAAGGACAAGGTTGAATGTTTCACTGCTCAAGTAAGATAAAATTTACAGTCACTAGATGACAGCAGCACTGACCTGAGACACCAGTAAAGACATCCAGCGTCTGTTACATTCTTATCTTCAGTTTGTCACAGCTCTAATCTGTAATAAATTACAGTTTGCTGATCGTGTAAAAAGCAGTCAACACATTTTTTTTTACACTTTTTTTTAAACACATTGACTTCATGGTTTTCTCTACAGGAACCTGTAGCCATATCAGCAGCTCCACAGTGAAGCTCAGTCTGCGTCTTAACGTATAAATCTGCAGTAGAATCTGTGCCACCAACTGTTAGACACCCAGTGCTGCTATGCGTGTTATTGTGAGCATCTTCCTGTGTCTTTCCTTTGTTTCCAGTGCCCATAACTCTTTCTATCCATCTGTCACTTTGGTTATGCGTGTGAATGAGCATATAAAAAGAGACGTGCACCGCCTTCTGTCATTTTCTGCCAACTCAGAGCTTAACACGAGCAAAAACGCAGAGATGTGGATTGTCCTCTGACAGAAGCATCCTGCTCATCAGCCTCTGGAAACAAGTGACTCAGATGACTAATTTTCCTGCCATCGACATGCTCGAGAACCCTTCACTTACTGTGAGGAGAAAAAAACTTTCTCAAACCATTTTAGAAGCCAGTAATGGAGGCTGCTCACATTATTGACTTGGTGGTTTTTTTTCCACTCTGGTGTTGTCCACTGTGCTGCGTGGGTGTTTGGCTGTCAGGTGCTTTTTGATGAAGTGGCTGCATAAAACTGGGGCGGAGAGAAGGAGCGGAAAGATCGCCATCAATCTTCCGCAGCCAGACAGCCATCTGCTCCCGAAAACACCAGCCCCCTCAACAGCTTGTCCCCTAAAACACTCACTGCACCGCCTCTGCAGCTGGAGGTGGACTGCACACCACGCTGCCTGAATCAACACTGATGGATCACTGTAGAGTGGTCGCTCTGCCACGCCGTCTCCCGTTGTGTATGTGAGGCCCCGGCAAGCCATGCATGTCAGTACACGTTGTTCTTCTCCGCTTTACAAGACGAAATTTATGAAATTTTATCGCCTGATTGGATTTATTCTTTTCCTGAGGCAGAGGGTATCTGTTTAATCTGTTTGTTATTGCGGGTATTGCTCAGGTGTTGGGGAAAATTAAATCATCACGTCACTTTGGCATGTGTACTGTTCTCTGCTTTCTCTGTCTCCTGCCTGTGACTATAAAGCTGTTATCTCTCCTCTGCTGGTGGGTTTGAGCCGAGGGAGGCGTCATGATCTCCCCCAGAGGCTCATGCAGCTCTCACTAACTGGAACAGAGTGGCACTCCTCTTCCTTTCTCTTTTTTAAATATTTCTTTTCATCTGTGTGAGTTTGCATTTCAAGTCATTACACTTTCATGTGCTCAAACTCAGCAGCAGCTAATATGATTTCATAGCTTAGCATACCCCCCCTTTTCCTTAAATATTCATACCTGATCGCGCATTAGCTTTTCCACTCCTTCATCCATCCTTGTGTTCATTCAGCCTTAATGTAAGTAAGTCACAGGCAGAAACTTCGTATAGGATCCTGGGCAGCTCAGTTCCTCTGAAAGGTGCTCATAACTCATTTGCATTTTACTTTATCCATGTCATCAGATATGTCTGGCAGATGTATTATGCAATCTTGGGGATGAGTTGTCTGCTGTTTAATATGCTGCAGGGACTTCTTACAAAGAAGGGGCGACGTACCATCACAGATTGTGTGATGGCCCCGAGTCAGTCAGACATTGATTTGGGTCATTAAATTGATGGAAGAGTTCCTTTTTAAGCACTTCTTAGTCAGCAGTAAGCCTGTTCTTTTTGTGTCGGTGCACTGCCACTGCACAATAACACTCTGCTCTGTGTTGGGGTTCTTTTTTTTTTGTTCTTTTTTTGGCTGCCACCTCAGAAGCAATTTGGTATCTGGCAACTTAAACTGTTATCAAGGGGGCAGCAATAACAAACTGTCGAATCACAGACTGAAAAGAACAAGTCTGTTTTTTTTGATCATGAAATCAACAGTTTCCTAATTTGACAAGCATCAAACCAGCCTCTGTAAACTGTGTGCTGTTTTGGCTGTAATTTCCATGTGAAGCAGACTTATGAGGCTTTTTTCTTCTTTTTTTTTTGAAACAGCTACAGCATGTAAAGTATGTGTGGCTACCTTACACACTTCTATCACATTCCATTAATATGTTAGGCAGGCAGATTAATTAGGACCCAACAAGTGGAGAGATTTCATGTAAACACAGTTAATTAAACACAGTTTCGATTAACCTCCTAATCAACAGTTCTCATTGCCTTGAACTATTTTATTGTCATTGCAGCCTGCTGGCAGGTTCAGAGGACAAAAGCACAGATATGACAGAACATTTGAATTTATAAGTGCCTTTTGGCTCACTCTGTCAATTTTATAAATGGACTCGAACCAAAAGCTTGGAAAAAGCACCCTAATATTAAGGACTCGTTCAGCATTGATTCAACAATGTAAACTGACTCCAATGCAAGAGAAAGTCTTGCATTTAAAATCCTACTCAAGCAAAATAGCATGTCTTATTTTCTAGTATTATTGTGACACAGTGTGAAGCTTATCAAAGTAACAGTACTTGTTGAAACAGGTGCTTCTTGGCTTAATTCAGATCTTTTTGTTGTGCAAATAGGCTAACGTTTTAACGCTGTCTTTATCAGAGTCAAAGGTCTGTACTTGTTCCGCATAAAAAATTATCCCCTGCAGCTGATCTATTATTAGATTGTTAGTACTCACACATCAATAGTGCTTTGAGAAATATGTATTTTCATTGTCAGTTAATCTGTTGATTATTTTCTCAATAAATTGATTAGCTTATACAAAATGGTGAACATGTTGATCAAATCCACAGCCCAAAGATATTCTGTTTACTGTCACAAAAGACTAAAGAAACCAGAAGATAGTGAAACTTGAATCAGAGAAATTTTATTCTATTTTAAAAAACTGACACAAACCCACTGATTATGAAACTAGATGCTGATTATTAGCTGACAACTGATTGATAACTCATTTCAGCTCTTCACACCAGTCTGTTTGTAACTAGTATTTAAACACAGATCCAACATAATTCTTATGTGTTCATATACAGTATTAGCAAAAGTTAGCTACATAACTCTAAATTAAAAATATATCATTCTCACTGTCTTCATTTGTGAATTACTGGGTAATTTAAAGAGTTGTTCAAATAAGAACATTTAAGACTTATACGCATGTGAAATGTAATGAAGGGCACAGACCAGACAGTCTTTTTGTAAATACCAGAAAAGGATGTGGGATCACAGATTTAATCTTTATTAATGTATTGTTTTTAATGAGCATAGATTTTTTTTAATGTAAAATCTTAACCTGTCGACAAACGGTGGTTATTGTATGAATGGAGGAGAGTAGAACATAAAGTCACATGAACTAGACATACTCAAGTAAGATACAGTATCTGAGTAAATATATATGTAGTTACTTCAATCATTTCATTGTAATTTGTTTCTAATTTTCGTCTAAATGTACCTTGATTTTGCGGTTTTATTTCATGCAGTACACTATTGCAGATAAGCAGTCAGAGCACAGACAGACACACGTGTCACACAATGAAGCATTATAAACATGAGGGACAGGTTAAAACTTTAGTACCTGTGTCTGTTACCACTAAAAATAAGATTAATTAAGGAGATTATGCAGAATATTTGAGTGAAACTTCGTGAAACAGCCCCTGATGAAATGACAAAGCAGATCATTATAACTGCCAGACGCTGCAATGTTTCCAGAGTATTGTTTTACTGCATTGTGTTCTATTCTTGCTGTGAAATACCACGACAACATAAAACAGTCAGATCATCACTGGTGTGCTCTGAGTATTTTATGTCTTTCTGTGGCTTTAGTTATGACTATGAGTGAGTGAAAATGCCACTAGCCAGCCTGCACTTTACAGTGTGTGAGAGGAAAGTGATCAGAGTGATAGTGACTTCCACCATGATAAAACTGGGTCAATGTAACCCCCACCCCCCTCCACCACAGGCAAGGCTGAAAAAAGGGAAAAAAAAGAGATGAGGATACCATCGCCAGTGCGTGGATATAAGCATGGGGACACCGGAGCGTGGTTTGCTTTCTCTATGGGTTGGTAACTGTGTTGTGTTGGCACTGAAGGCATCCCCAGATCATTTTGACGTGTTCCTTCCTCCCCTGCAGTCTGTGGTTCATAGTGTCACGTTATAATCTGCCCCCATGTATTTTATCTTCTGCCTACTTTTGTTTCTGTCAGCCAGTATTGTCCTGAGTATCTGTTCCTCCCAGTATACCCATTTGAACTTGTTGGTCTCCCACTCCCTGAGAGATTCTGTACAAGTCTGGCTTCGAGGGCGTAAGCTTGAAGTGAAAATTCACCCTAACAAACACTGTAAAAACAGTTATATGTGATGTGCCACATTGTTGTTTGGTGGTGCTTTGTTCTGTTGGGTAAATTTCTAAATACAATTCTGCCTCCTAATACAGTGGAGGTGGAGACAATGCAGAATGTGATGTTTCCACTGGAGTAATTTCTTCAGTATAAAAATGGTCACCTATAGGTATGTGGATCTGTTTAAAGGTTTAAAGATAAATTTTATATTGATCTGAGCATCCTGGGCAGATAAAACTGAAAATGTCTGTATGGCTAGACAACACCAGTATTACATTATATTATGTAATTTATAATAAAAACTGCTTAGTTTTTAAAACAAGACTCTAATTCCAGCAGCTCTATAACCCTACAACTGTGTATGCACCGTGGTTCTATGAGCTAAATGCTGATGCTATCATGTTAACAATGGCAATGATAGCATGCTAATGTTAAGCAAGAACATTTGCCAAGTGTATCATTTTAATTTTGCATGTTAGCATTGCTAACATTTACAGTAAATACAAACTACAGCTGACAGGGATGGTGGAAATGTCTGTTGTCAAGGTAACTGGTCACAGATAAAAGTATTGAACAGTAGAGTCAATGGTGGAGTTACATGAAAACTCAAATAATTGCATAATTTCATCTCATTTGATGATTTCTAAATTCCTCTGTTCGTTATTAAGATTTTTCAGTCTAGATTAGGGATGTAAATTTTTAGCAATTTCCTGAGTTGACCTCGTTAACAATCAACAATCGATGAATCACTGACATTAATGAAATACAACTGTGTAATGTTCCCAAAAATCGACTCTGTTACAATAGAAATATAATAACCAATAAAGTAAACATCAAGTTAGTTAAATTATAAGTTAAATAACTAGAAATAATGACCTAATTTAAAATTGCTAATCAACATCGGAAGGCCAAATCCAAAGAATTAAACACAGCAAACTAGCTGCAGTCATTCACAGTTAATAATCTGTAATGGAAAAAGCATAGAAAAGTTTTTCTCATATCTGACATTCATGATGGAGTGACTTGTTTCACTGTAGTAATAGACACTCAAATTCTGGCCTCCTGCATGTGAAAATCCTAGATTAGCGTTAGCATGACTCTCAGCTAGCTAAACCAGATAGCTGCCAAACACCTTTTTGACAATTTTACTGCAGAGTTCATCAACAGGACTGCCACAGACAGCAGGGAAGGGCACTCGTTTTATGAAAACCCTTACATGCGGTCAGCAAACACACCACTAACTCTATCTCAGTAAACATTAGCTTCCACAGACGAGAGCATTAAACAGATTGTACACTTTCATAGTCGAATTAAACTGCATGATGTTTCTTTTCAGGACTGGGAATTTTCCTTCAAATACAACTCAGTATGCTGTCAGTTTAATGCCAACATTAGCATGCCAATATTCTCCAAATTGGCCAGCACTGGCGCCATTGCAGCCAGGCTGCTATGTGGCAAAAAGGAAATTAAAGCAGTTCATCAACCAAACAACTGGGGAGTGCACTGAACATCACAGACTGATTGTATTTAACAGTGTGTGTATCAGAGGGTGGATTTTCACCTTAGCGACAACAATATTTCATCTTTAAATTTGAGAGCAGCTCGAAAATGAATGTATGAAAGGAATATAAAAATTTAAAGTCTAAAGATCTGCAGCAACCTGTTATTATTAGTAACATTAATCATAAAAGCAATTTAATGATACAAAGACACTTCCATATGTATTATATTGCATAGTGCATATTTGTAAGGTACACTAATTTAATCTCTTTTTGCTGTTATGATGTGAAAACTTTCTCCCCAGCTGCGGTGTCTTTTGTGTATGTGGTGACCTTCTGTTTATACCACGGCCTGGACAAACGCTTGTTTTTAATTGGCCCAAAGGATCTGGTTAATTCAATTTATACCAGAGGAGGGATGAACGGCCTAAATGGCTAGAGGCAGGAAGTGTTTCATTTCAGATAATCACATGGCTCTCCAGCATTAAAGCGTCTTTCAAGTGAAGAATCCCACGGAGCCATTGGCTAAGTGTGACTCACTGTGTTGTTTTTCTGTGACAATGCAGTTCAAAGTCAGCAATGCAAAAAGACTTCTTGTTCCAGGTTAGACATATTGACAAGAAATGAACTGCATATGAGCATTCATATACACTGGAATGTAGTTCGGCATCTATAAAAGCAGTCATGGCCTTGGCATTATCGTGCAGTGTAAACACTCACAGTTCATCTTTGTTTCATTGTATAGTTTCCTATTCTTTACCATCAGCCATGACCCATTATTTCATGTGAATTCGTCTTGTTAAGAATGAGAACTCCTCAGAGAGACGAAGGCTGTTGCAGCTCATTTGATGCAGCTTTTGTGACTTAAGCTTTTAAGAAGCCTCACTGTCATCAGGATTAGCAGGGATTATTTGCTGCTAACAGCAAACAGGTACACACTCCTGCACCTCCACAGTCTGACTTTCATAGTCTAATAGCAATGATATTACTGGGAAACAGTCTAAATTTCAAATTCCTATAAATACAGTTGAGCATTAGCTGTCTGACCACAGGCCGTGGCATAAGGAGACACAGCCTGAAGTGCATGTTTAAATGGATTCTGCAACTGTGATACCCATTCACATCAAACATGCACCTCACAGGGTATATATTTTACAGTTTTCCCTTCCTTTGCAGCAAATGTGAAGGGAAATATGCTCAAGGTCAGCCCTGAGATGTAACATTGTTGGTTTCTGGTTTTGTATTTGCTCTTGATATGTTTTGACATGCAAAAGACACCTTACAGGTGACTTAAAAAATATGCAAAACATAAAAATCTGTTGTTGGTGTGAACATGTGTGGTCATTATTGTGAAGGACATGGAGTTTTACTTTACATTTCACAAAGATTTGACTTCAGTCTTTTGAAAATTAATTATTCCAACAATGTTCTTAATTACGCGTATGCACTAAATTACATAATTCATAGCTGCCAGGCAATGTTCATAATTATGTATGGGCATGGGCTGTTTGTGTCCTAACTGATGGAATGTAAAGTGTGCCCCACATTTTTCTTGTATGTGAGATCACAGTAATTTGCTGACTGTTCTCTTTCTGTCTCTCTCTCTCCTTCTTTATCGAACAGCTTTGCATAAACCCAGATGCCTCCCCTCCCTCTTGACGAGCGCATAGTGGTTATTCAGCGCCCTAAAAACCTAGCCCTATGTGAGGCTTCCCCACAAACCATCCCACAGCACTCGTCTCAAATTACAGCCTCCTCCAATGGACAAGTCGCCCAGCCTCCTCATCTCCATCCTTCTCAGTCTCATTTTTACTCACCCGCCTGTAAATCTCTGACTCTGGAATGCAAGCGGAGGGCCTCCCGTGTGCAGAAATTCAAGGGCGACCAGCCTGCCAACCCAGCGGGTGTCAGACACATCCCTAGCCACTGCCACAGCAATGGCACAGTAACTCTGGGCCCACGCCTGCCCTCCCACACACATACTATTGATATCAGGTTGACAGTGGACAAAGGTGGCCGAGGAGGAGGATTCAGCAATTCATTAGGGCGCAGTGGAAGTGTAAGAGGTGGCAGAGGGAGATGTGTCTCATCACAGTTAGATCAAGGACAATGTGAGAGAAAAACCGCAAGTGCAGGACGGCCAGTTGGAGCCGAACACAAGTTACAACGAGTTCGTCAACTGTCATCTTCCCCTGGAGGGGTCCTGCAGTTTGTCCCCGCTCAGGCGCAGCAGCATAAGTTCAGGGGTGAAAAAGAGAAGGAAAACACTAGTTTTCTCAACAGAAGCGACCAGGAATTTCCCTCCTTAGGTCACAGGAAGAATTCCAAACTGGGAACTGTCCATCAGAGTCATAATAGTCGCGGTCAGCCCTACCACCACAACTCTGTCCCTGTGCCCCATGCTGCCATCCTAAACTCCAACTACCCCCCATCCCCTCCCTCCCAACCTGCCCATGTCCCGGTCTCATTTCAGCAGATCAGCCAGCCTCACCCACCTCGTTCCAGGGATCACCGCCCTCATATTCTTCATGGTCTACCCCTCTCCCCCTGCTCCTCCCATGCTGGAGGCTTCCCCAGCCCCGACCACACCTGCACCATCGACTGCACCCACCCCTTCAGCTGCGGCTGCTGGAGGTTGGTAAGATGCAGAGGGTGTAAGGGACACTCTGCTAGCTTCCAAGGAGGTGGAGGAAGCACTTCCACCTCATTTTCCTGTGGTCACAATGTCGGAGCAGTAAAGAGAGGAGGTAAAGAAATGGGCCTGAGAAATCTGGGTGGGTGTCTTTCCACCGCCTCCACCTCCAACACCTCCTCCTCCAACAGTACTGCGTCTGACTGCCGAGCAAGTCTGTTCAAACCCCTCCGCTGTGCCTCCTGCTCTGGCGAGGCCGGAAACTTCGAAAGTCCTGCTATCCTCCGCAAAAAGCTGGTAGGAGGATGCCTGCCCTGTACGCCGCTGTCCTCTTCCGCCCCCCTGAGGGCCATACAGAGCTGCGTTACGGGCTGCAACCCCAAAGCCTCCCAGACAGGCAGTTCCACCTGCAGCTACTGCAGCAGCGACCCCATAGTGGTGACATTCAACCCTCGCCGAGGCAAACCCCCAGGAAGAAGCACTGGAGCTGCTCATCCAATGGCCATGTTCCAAGCCGATGATGATGACTACAGCGTCCGTACTATCTGGCCTGAAGAACTGGCCAAGAAGATGACTCATTCTAAGGCCCAGAAGAATCACTGTGCTGGGATGGGAGTGGGCGTTGGGAAGACCTGTGCTAGCCAGGCCCAGAACAGCAGTAATGGAACAGGCCTCGTCCTCTTGGACTGTCAGAACCTCCAGGAGTACACACAGACTCCGCATACAGATCGTGCTGGTCGACGACGGCTTCAGCAGGGCAAAATGGCTTCCTTCGACTTCATGGGCTGCAGGTCTAGATCCGACTATGACGACGGGCGCAACTCGCTGAAAAGGCTCCTGAATAAAGCAGAAGATGCAGGAATGAGCGATGGTCCCGAGCCAGACGAAGACGCAGCATATCCCCGCTCCCCCTCTCCCCGCTCTGCATCCCCTCCATCACCTGTGTCCTTTTCCCCTCCACCATCCGCCCCCAGCACACTCATCAAACCCAAACCCTGGCAGAGAGAAAGAGACGGAGGACACTCTCTGCCATCGGCTCACTCTCTTCACCTGGCCCTGAACTCCCTGAACAGAGAGCAAGATGAGGAGAACAGCAGAAGTAAGGATGTCTTGTAATTACAAACACAAAAATTGCATTTTCAAGGTACAAACTGCAACCTCTGATAATAACCCGGGTCATATTAGCTTCAATGGCTTTTCAGTCTCTTGTATACCAGAGACGTCCATCAATAACATCCCTGCTGGTTAGTTCTTCCTGTGCTGTGTCTCACTGCAGCCTGTCTGTGTTTGTACATGTCACAATTCTGATCCCCTTCTCCTTGATGTCTTGAATAATTTTGCAGTGTTTTTGACAGATACACACAAATTTGGGAACATTTAGCTTCGGCTCTAAGGAAAAGTTCTTTCATTTGAATTATAACGCCATTGAAGTGCTCATTGCCAATCCTCTTTTATAGTCAGTAATTGCTGCTAATTAGCTTTCAGAATAATATGACCCACTTTTGAAGATGTCACCCTGTATATGTTTTCAAGTATTCATATGATTTTGGGTTTTGTTACAGGAGTTTAAACTACTTCGCACAATGCAAACAGCATCTGTCTATACTTTGCTTTGTCTTTTTCCAGTGCACCTGTCCCTGCCGCTGTCCTCCTCGTTGCCGGCGTCTCTGTCTGATGAGAGTGTGATGACTCCTGATGCGGAGAATGCTGTGGTCAGTCCAATCCTGCCTTTCCTGTATCTGGGGAACGAGAGAGACGCCCAGGACCTGGACCTGCTGCTGCGCCTCAACATCGGCTACGTGGTCAACGTGACCACTCACCTGCCCCTCTACCACGTCAACTCTGGACTGCGCTACAAAAGGCTCCCAGCCACCGACAACAGCAAGCAAAACCTTCGACAATACTTTGAAGAGGTTTTTGAGTTCATTGGTGAGAGTCCCACCTCTGATACATTAATGTGTAGTTGTAAGTGTGTATATGATGGGAGCAGGCATGGCCAGTAACACATTAGTTTGTGCCCTGTTGCAGAAATTGATTAGCTTTTTTGCAAGAGTGGGGATTACAAATTGACATTCAAATCACAGTAACATTGCGTCACTTGCAGTTTGATCGAGGCTTGCTTTCATTTTTGTGCGCTCAATACAAACAGTAAACCAGGACATGTTAGCTTAGCATGTCAGCTACATTTGTGGGGAGTGGTTAGCCTCTACTAATTGAAGCAAAATAGCTGCAAGTTGATGTGTCCACGTAACTTCTAGTTAGCCATCTTTAATTTTGCCTGCATTAGGGTGATAAACCTACTCTTGAGAATCAGCTAGGCTAAGCTTTTCATGGTGTGCTTGTCATCCACAGACTAGCCTCTGGTTCAACTACAATGTCCTTTGGAAGTCAAGGTTTTAAAACATCAGATAAAGATCTTTGTTCAATGAAGATCCTTTAGGTCGACAGTGACGACATGCCCAATATTCGGGTTTAACGGATGACAAAAGCTCAAATCTGATTTGCAGTGATACTCATGTTACCAGCTGAGTACCAAGCACCAAGAATACAGTAATGGAGCCCGTTGAAAATAGTGCAGAGTGAGGTTGTTTTCGCATGCAGGGAGGTGAGCGCTGGCATTGAAAAGGCTAATTTTCTCAAAAACATAGCAGCGCTCCCTACGTGTATTATCCACATTCTTTTCAAAGCTTATAAAACTGTGTAGACAGACCTAGGTTTCCATGTAACCTCTACCTAAATGTTATACAGTGTTCATGGCTTAGATAATAATGTCCTGGTTTAGGCAGTCTTATGACAGTCTGCCTCCCACTCATCACTGCAGATTTTGTCTAGACAGTAAAGGTTACCAGTACCTTATGACTACTGTCATTAATGCACTGTTGATTAAAAATAATATAATTTTATTTTTCGAAACAGGAGATGTAAAGAGTAATCAGTTTAATTATGATGGCTAATAGGACAGGCATCTCCATATTGGAATCGGGGTACTGTTACCTGGTAACCTGATTTTCCATTTGATGATTTCTATTCAGAAAAGAGAACAAATGCAGCGACTTTCAATGCTATCATCAGCTGCTTTGTTTCCTTTCAAAGCTGTGGCGTTACTATTGTGTTGGCGTCTGTGAAGTGAATTCCTGACCCTGATCATGCCACCCACACTGTGACTCACCTTCAGACAAGCTTCTTTGGTAGCTGTTAGGAATTTTGTTTTGTGTTTATTCAAAAAAGTGGAATGAAACGCTGAGAGAGACTGATGGTGAGTGTCAATATAGGGTTTAAGGCAAAACACTACAGGTGAATAAGGTAAATATTTTAACTAATAGAATGAAACTTGTCCCACAAGTTTTCTGAAATGTTATATTTATGCAAATTGGGTATTGCATATATAATGTCCTAATTTGCAGTTAATAATTGTACTTAACATTACAGTTAGAACAAGTCAATGTTTGCTATATTTACAGAAATAACATGTTCTGTACATTAGGCTGTGAATGGCATCTGAGCAAACTTCTCTGTAAAAACCTTCAGAATACTACAGATAGCAATAAAACTGGAAGCTTTGGTGTATGTAAGTGCTACTGAAGTGGTGAGTTGTAGTTCAAAGTATGAGAAAAACTCATTTTGCAAGCAGCCTTTCAAGATATGTCGGTGTAGCTGCTCAGTCATCCAGGTCATGGGTATCTGAAGTGCTTCAATAAAAGCAACTGGACTTCTCTTTTTGGGGTTTGAAAATGTTTTACCTTTCATCCAAGAACCAAAAAGAGAAGTCTATTCGACTCCTACTGAAGCACCTAAAAAGGCCTCAAAGGATATAAAAAGATCTTGTGAAATTCCATACATTTGTATTGGAAGCCACCATTTTCAGATAAAACTAATATATCTCACAGTGAAACTTCTCCAGCTGATTACTTACATTCAGTTACTTTTTACATTGCAAGCTTTCTGAAATTTTCTGTTTGGGCATGCACATGAGGTATTCTCTCATTAAATATGCAGTAATATGCAAAAATGTCCAAACAAAGTGTAGTTATAGACACACGTTACAGTGACTATGTACATACAAAATAGAATAAAATAACCAAAAAATGCTTAGAGGATCTACAAAGTACATACCAACTATATACAACTTATGTACAAAGCTTGATGGTACACCTGGTGAGTGTTTATGCTAAAAACGTCAAGATTTGGGAGTAAACTAATCAAGGTTTCGGGGGGCATTTACACTAGGGTTTGGACTATAGTTTTTGCTTGTGATGACCCTCTTTCAACAAGCCCAGTCTGCTCTGATTGGCCAACTGGCCCAACAAAGTCAGGCAACACTGTTTTTGTACCATAACCACAAACTATGAGTACAGGGACGGAGGTCTAACAGAAGCATCCCTGGTAAAGAGATAATGTTGGCCTGGGAGAAAGCTGCTCCTAAATTTGTATCTTACAGGTTTTGTTTCTATGCGTTTGAAAGAAGACATGTTGTGGAAGCAAAATGTCCCAAAATGTCGAAACTGACCAGTGCATTCGGAACGGTTTAGTGTCTGGCTTTTGAATGTCTTTTGTTGGGCTGGACGTGCGTCTTTACATCCCACATTCTGGTCGTAAATGGGCTTCATTCTTTTTGTTTAGAATGCAGTGATATCTTTAGCAGGCCCTGCGCGTTAATGACAGTGATGCAGCACTAAGTCTGCTCTTCCTTCTTGATGCAAAATTGAGCTCATCCATTTTGTTGTTCCCATCCACAGAGGAGGCATATCAGAGTGGACAGGGAGTGTTGGTACACTGCCAGGCAGGCGTGTCTCGTTCTGCTACCATCGTCATTGCCTACCTTATGAAGCACACCCTCATGACAATGACAGATGCCTACAAGTACGTGCGGAGCCGTCGACCCGTCGTGTCCCCGAATCTAAACTTCATGGGCCAACTTCTGGAGTTCGAGAGAGACCTCAACTCTGGGGTGACTCCTCGCATCCTGATGCCTAAACTGAACGGTGTGGAGACGCAGGTGTGAGAAAGGTCAGGAGAGTGTTGAGTCCCTGTGTGTGAAGACGAGAGAAACAGGCGGTAATGAGCATGAGAAAAAGAGTGCAGCACATTTTAGAAGAGTGACACGGTGAGTGATATTGCAACTGGAAAATGCTGGTGAGTTTGGCAGTTAGTGCACTTTTAATACTGTGAAACATGAGACAAAAGACTGGATGGTTCATTTGTTTAAGTAGTAACAACTTGATCCTCATCCAGTGTACTCTTTATAAGATAATGTGCCAATATTTTGTATAGATCGAACATCACTCAGATATCTCTTTTGTTTGTTTTTTTCTGATACCTCTTCCTTTCTGTTCCTGTTGTTTACATTCACAGCCACTTGCAGAAGTACAGTGACTTTTAGCCCAAGAATCATAAATGCATGCAAAAATGAAAACGTCATCTTTCAGCCACAACAAAGTTCTGATGTTTCCGCCACATGTAGCAACACACTGGTCATTACAATGCACTTTACTTCCCGTGTAATTATTATTTTTTTTATTATCACTAACTCAGTTGTCACAAGGATGAGAAGAATTTGTCACATAGACCTCAGTTACTGCTTTACGACTAACAATAACATGCTCATGGGTTATTTTGTGATTTGAGAACTGTGCAGTAGAGCAGCATGGACCTAGCAATGAAACTTATCACAGAAGGAACAAACAGCTCATTAAAGTTGTTACAGTGGTTTTATTTCAGTGTAGTCCCGTACATTAGCAAAGAAAACGGATTGCAGAGTTACTGGAGTATCAATATGATGCAAGAAAATGTGTCATTAACATAATGTGGGCAAAAAAAATCACCTAAATATGCAGGTTAATACACTGAAATAAGCTCATTATAAAAGCATTTGCTCAACATTGTTTGATTTCAAGTATATTTGACCCGAGGTGTGGGTTGGCAGGTTTTGTCCTGCTGTTAAAATGTGCTTTAAACAACAGACCTTCTCCAACTGTGCACTGTTTGTTTAATTCATAAAAGAGATGCATTATTTTTATTCATTTCTTTTTTATTATGTAAAAATAGCTGGTTTGATGTTTAGCATGAAACAGTCCTGTGATGGTGCATGGGCTGGTATTTGTTAAATTTTAAAGAGCACATGGTAGTTTGATTTAACGTTAATATGCCTGTTCGGGAACTTTAAGCAAATTAGTTTTGTGTTTATAAAAAAAAAAAAAAAAAAACTGTGTGAAATTTCATGTTTTTATTGTGTAACTGTTCATTTCTGACCTTAACTGGCCTTTGGCATTTGATAAGTGGTATTTCTCAAGTGGAATCACATTTCCAGAATGGGGCTAATTTGGACTTTTTTTTTATTTTTATTTTTTTAACCTGGGTCATGAATACTTTCAAAGCCAAATCTACTTTGTATTTAATTATTTTCATACCTTTGTGAAGGAGTCAAATGAGTCAGAAACATCACTGTTTTTTTTTAGAGCTGGTGATGTATTAGGTAATGTATTTTTTGCTCCCCGTCTTCTTTTGCCTTATTGACCATACTGAACTTCTCAACTGTGTCCCTCATGACTATGCATTACCTTTATTATGAAGGCTTTGGTTTGATTACAGAAGGGTACTTGATTCACTGTGAGCCTTTCGCCTGCATTGTTAAGGTTTAATCCTGAGCTAAGCCTATTTTATCACACTTCAAATTACAGCCCCTGTTCAGTCAAGCTGCACTCTGAATCTTCTAAATAAGTGGACACTGGACACATTGCTTCATACCCATGAGGCAATGTGTCCTGCTTTTAAAGAGCCCATATTATGCTCATTTTGAGGTTCATCACTATTTTTGGGATCTACTGGATTACATTTACATTCACGTTATTTCTCTCTTACTGTACATTGCTGCTGCACCTCTTTTCACCTTCTGTCTGATATGCTGCAAAAAACACACAAAAAGCAACAACATCTGTGTAATAATTTCTGAGGAAGGACAAAAATATATATGAATCATTATCTGAAAATAGCATGGATGTCCCCAAGAAGGTTTCTTAGAATACTACCTCATAGTCTTGCTTCAAGCATAGCCTTCTCTTAAGACAATTATACTGACCGGTCAGTTGATCTTGAAAGACAGATAACATAATGGCCTAAGCATATTGATAGGTACAGTGACTACATACATACAAAATAGAATAAAACAACCCAGAAATTCTTAGATCTACAAAGTACATGCTGAGTATATACAACTTACATACGAAGCTTGATGGTACACCTGGACTATTGATCAATTTGTCTGATGAAGATCGTTATGCTAAAAACATCACTATGTAGTAGTAAATTAATCAAGGTTGCTGGGAGCATTTACACTAGGGTGTGGACTATAATTTTTCCTTGTGATGACCCTTTTCCAACAAGCCCAGTCTGCTCTGATTGGTCTACTGGCTCAACAAAGTGAGGCAATTTTGGGGCCAAAACAGCTGCTAGGCAGGTATTATGGAAATGTGTTACATGGTGATGTAGATAAGTAACAGAAGCAAAGCTTGGACTTTGAATGAGGTGTTTCAGGGAGGTAAGGAGCAGGTTGTCCTGTTTGTGTGGACTTTGAGCTTTGTAAGTTTGCAGAACTTTTACATACATACAAAAGTTACAACACGCTACAGGACAGGGAGGAACTCAAAAAGCACAATATGGGCTCTTTAACGCATCTTATTATTTAAAAAAAACAAAAAAAAAAAAAACTTATTTCTCTAAAAATGGTAATAGATCAGTTACAATGTACTAATTCAGTGCAGATAGCCTTTTGTGATATGCAGCGTTCTTGTAAATTTGGGGCTATAAATGGTGTGAAATAAGGAGGAAAAAATGCAGCTCTGACTTTCAACCTGATAAGAGCTGCTATTTCCAATCTGCTAGATAAGGATAATCTTATTTTGCACATTTTCTAAACTGATGCCATACACATTTTATGAAAACTTTCAAGCAACAGTAGCTAAGGGGTCTTAAACTTAATGTACTTGCAAAAAAATGATGCAGTTCTTTGAGAAGGACGTAGGAAAGGGGGATACTTGTGTTTTTTTTATGTGTTCTTTTCTTTTATTGTTTTAGTTATTTAAAGACAGAAGTAAAAATGGTTCTGCAGACTTACCGATGACTGATAGTCGATAAAAAAACAAACAAATCAAAATCAGTGTAAGAGTTCACAGCACTAAAGTGCAACAAAGCTTTTTGTTAAATTCCTCTAATATGTCAAGCAACTCCTAGTTGCCCCTTTTCCAGATTTTCACTTGTGATTAACTAAACGTCCTGCTACAACTTTCTAAAACCAAAATGCCTTCGGTTTAGCCTTGTGTAATTTGGTCCTTGGTTGCTGTCAAGACTGTGTAAAATGATCCTGAATTCTGCTTGTTGGATTTATT
Source organism: Amphiprion ocellaris (assembly GCF_022539595.1). Lineage (NCBI taxonomy): Eukaryota > Metazoa > Chordata > Actinopteri > Pomacentridae > Amphiprion > Amphiprion ocellaris. The sequence continues at coordinate 18,987,991 of NC_072779.1, read as the reverse complement.
TTCTGGCGAAGTGACTTTGATAAAGGCTCTATATTTTTCTACAGCTCTTCATCATGTCGGGATACACATATATCTGTGTATTTACAGTTTTTTTTACATGACTCTTTATTTTATATGAAAGGCCGTCTGGACAGAATGACATCTTCCGACTCTGATGTGACAACATGGATCTTTAGGCTTTCCGTTGCAGTATTACACGTCCTCCAGACCTCGGTAATCGAGGCTCAATATGCCGTATTCCTGTTTTTACCTCTCGCCTTTATTTCAGCTGGAGAACCTTCAACCAAACATGCTGTTCTCTCCTCCTGTCTCTCCAGCTCAGCTCCCAGTAGGTGTAGAGTGAACCTTTGAAGAGAGCCTATTGCTATCCTTGATTTTTATACAGACTTTATATGCAAAATGGCTGCCGAAGCGATTTCTTTAAATCCCCGCTGTATGGACTTGAACTGTGCAGTTGAGTCATTGCTGACCTCAAGACGTTTGTACTCGAGAGACACATTGAAAGGAACATTTTCCTCTTTCATTCATATGAACTGAAGGGCCAGTGTCGCTGTGAGTGTCAGTGTGTGTACAAATTTTCTGTTTGTGTTTTGCACTTGAAAAGAGGAACGTTGTTACTGTGCGTATGATAACCTCTTGGGAACATTGTATATCTGTGCATTGGTTAATTGTGGGAACTTAATTCTTCTCGTTTGTATTTTATTGCTCATTTTTAAACATTGTTATTTCCTGTAACCAAATACTGAATTTAAGGATATTGATTCATAGGAACGATGAGGTAACTCAAGAAAAAAGCAGACCACCTCCCTCCTTCCTGACGGGGGTAAGAACTCTTCAGGTACGACTATCATAGTAATGCTGTGCTGTTTCGACTTCCCGCCTCCTCCAGAGACCCAGAAACTCATGTTACCTAACCTGTGATGCTCTTCTGTCGCCTCCTTCCCTTTTCATAATGGATTGTTTCTCTTAACCAAATGTAATATTTTCATATTGTAATAACTTGTCCTTGTATTTAGACGACATTTTTACCTTCATGTACGACTATACTCTTCATAATTCTTTGAGGTGCACTGTGACAAATACAATGCTGCTATATCACAAAGACTTTTATTCTGTACGTCACATTTAGCGGATGCTGAACGCTAAAGGTGGCTGATACAAAGTGGGCCTGAACATAGAGGCCCCACTTACGTCATTTGAATTCAATCCAGGCTTCATTGTGCTTCCTCGGTGCGGTGTATTAATCTCAGAGTGACTTTGTGCACAAACGTAGGATCTGTAGCTGTTCCTGTTGGTCTTCCTTTACAAGCATGATAGAAGGGAAAGAGAGAGTAGCAGTCAAGTCTTTCTAAAAGCCCATCTCGCTTCTCACTGTGGTTAAATAAAACTGTGACGTTGCTTTTTCTTTTTTCAGTTTTTTTTTTTTTGCAAAGGTGTTCATTTTCACAGAAATCTTGCCTAGGTTCAATGATACACTGAATATAGTTGTGTTATTTAAAAAAAAAGTCCAAACAGACAGTGTAACTATTTGACACTTTTGGTCATCAGAGACTCTGTCGTAATCTCAGCATTTGTCAGAAAAATATGAGAAGCAGAACATTTAAAATTGCAAAACTGCTAGATGCATATTTGTATCACATGCCGCAAAGTGCAGGTGGACAGTAAGTAGTGTGGTGCTGGTATGTGCAGCATTTTTAAATTTATGTTTTCAAATCAAATGTTCATGAAGGGGACAGAAATCACAGATTTAAACACAGATCAAAAAACAGCTTTTTAACCCTGCTGCTAGCTTGGATCTCAGGATGGCAATCGATGGTTTTCCACTGCGGGAGCAAACTGGTGCAAATGTTTACAAGAATGGTCCTGATTGTCTCTTTCTGCATTTGTGTTTCCATTGTGGTGAAGAATCCAACAGCTCTGACTGCAACATTAACTTGGAGTACACGCAAATAGTGACAAATAGTAGTTACTGGGTGTAACTGTAGTTCTATGTAGAACAATGGCGAATTTGTGATGTTAGTCTATTTGATGACTTTAACGCACTTGCCATTGCCATCAATATTAAAGAAAAGACTGCAATTCTTTAAGGATATATAGAGAGTAGAAAAATGGTGCTTGTAGTCTTCTTTAGTGTAACCAATCAGTGTCAAGATGCACAACAGTTTTCCAGAGCTGCTCAAAAGTGCCAACCCTGAAGGAGGTACTTTTATCTGCCCCAAAAACAGCCCTGAAAGAGCTTCTATGTGGGTGTTTTCTGTGGTTGTAACGCACAAAGATTCAGGTTGCCTTTAAACAGCATGCAAGTTCCTGCAGTGGAAAACAGCCTAATGTTGTTCCCCAGAGGATGAACTGTAACAATCTTTGATGATCCCCGACTTTTCATTTAGTACTACTTTGAAGTTGCCATTTGTTACTCCAACAAAGTATCTTGACAGCTGCTATTGAGTTATTTGCCATTAAATTTGGTACAGATGGTCCAGGTCCCATACAGAAAAAAATTATTGACTTTTCTCTGACTTTTTCTCCAGCACCGCCAGTAGCTGAAACCACTTATTGAGTAATATATCTCAACACCTCCGGGATGAATTACTATAAAATTTGTTACAGTTAGGATCTGCTGTAACACAATTTAAGCAAATTTCTGTTTAAGTTCACAATTTGAATGCATAAACCTCAGCATGCTGCCATTATCACTGTGGACATGTGAAGATGCTGACATTAGCATTTAGCTCATAGCAAATGCTTCCGCTGCTAAGAGGTCTGAGGACACTAAGTCTTGTTTTAGACATGCAAACACCCACAAATGTTAAAAAAAAAAACAAAAAACTAAAAACTGCAAAAACAGAGCTACAGTTAGTCTCTGATAAATAAACTGTACTGTCCATATTAACTTTAGTGTCCAAATCTGCATGTTTCAGTTACAAGATTTTAATTGATTTAAGCTCCATGACGTAAAACTATTTATGATAGTTGTTTTTTAACCAGTTAAGCTGGCAAAAATGTGTCCAAGGTACTTCATTAGTGTGAATGGCATTTATAGAAATAGTCTGACCTCACTATGATCTGTATAGAATATTAAAGCAGTATTATTGTCATTATCGACTAATCTGCAGGTACTTTTCAAGGTTAAACAATTGTCTGGTGAATTAAATGTAAAAAAAAATTAACAAAAATGAAAAAATCTGATAACTATTTAGAATCCAAAGTAATGTCTTTAAATGTGTTTGTTTATCTGATCAAAGTCCAAAACACAAATGTATTTGGGTTCATTAGTATAAATGACAAAAATAAGCAGCAAATCCTGACATTTACAAAAGTAGAATCTAAAAAACGTAGAATTATTCACTTTTTTTAACCTGAAAAATAACTAAAATTGATGAGACATCAAAATACTTGCTGATTGCAAACAGCTTCAGCGCTATACAGTACGTATAAGTGATCTCATGAAGTTAGAATTCTAGAGAACGGATTCATTAGCTGCCTTTCGCCTTGCATACTGTGTTTTCTTTTGAGGTAAACTGCCTGAGGCTTACGGAAACTCGCGTTTAGAATATGTTTGGACCTATTTTAATTTGCATCCTTATACAACAAAATATATTCATAGCATACATGTGCTTTTTATTAACTTCGAGAATCTTCAGTAGATCTCAGAAATAGTCCAAAAAAATGCATCTATGAATCATAGTGTAGCACAAAATAATATGCAAAAAGTCAAGTGGAATTATACTGAAATACACTTCAGAGAATCTATAGGTAGCAAGTCAGCCAGTGTCAAGATTATCTCCGATGTACACAGGCCTTTCACACATCCCCAGAGAGGAATGAAGCTCAGAGGTTTGAGGTTTAGAAAGGTACAAAACGTGCTGACATGCAAATGTAAATATGGACGTAAAGAACAAGAGAAGTGATCTTTGTTTGAGACGTGACTATATCTTGTTAGCATGACGTCAAACTCCCATCCAGGCAGAACAGTTTTGCCGTAAATAGGCGCACTAGCTGCATAAAGAGGCTCATAAAACAATGTGTTTCATAGAAGTGCTCTCTGGACAGTAGCTGCTGATGAGCTCAGTTCATGCATTCGCTTCCATTTCTGCCATGTTTGATTAGCAGCAGCTCTGATTAAACTGATTCCTGTGTTGGTGACATGACTGAAGATTTCCCATCAAGTGATTTAACTGCTGTCCTGTCTCTTTTGTTGGTTATAGCTGAATATGATAATGTTACCATTATAGCATCCTAAAGTGTGCAGTACAAAACCTGATGGCTGGATTGTGAAGTTGTTCTTCATGTTAATTTCTAGTAAACACACTGGAACTGGCTCTTTTAATAAAAAAAAAACAAAAAAAAAACATTGAGAAGTAAAATTTGGGGAGTGTGTCTTGTTTTAATTTGTTGATTTTTGTGTGTGAGTGACCTGAAAGCCCTGGTGAACTCAGACATCCAATAACATGATGTTCTGTGATAGGCTGAGTCTCACTCTGTCCACTGATCTCCACCGTTCTCTGAATGAAGTCAGTAGTGTCTGTTTGGAAAGTATTGAGCGGTTACGTTAGCGTCGATACAAACGGTCATTTCGAATGATCAGACCACCCAGATCTGCTTTGCTCATCATTACATAAGGCTTGTTTGGGATTCACAGCTGTGTGATGGAGCACCCGGGGGCAGATCGATCAGAGAGAGAGGTTAAAACAAGCTCAGCATCTGCCTGGTAATAACTGCTTCAAATAAAAGCAATACTGTACCAGCTGTATTTAACCGTGACGACTAGGTTTGCGTTTCACAATGCAGTTGTCCTTTCAGGCAAGGTTCTAACAATAACAATGTCACTGAAATACAGAACTGTGCAAACGTTTAGGCACTTTAGATGTTTATTTTGTTATCCATCTTGTAATTTATACATTTAATGCAGCTGTTTGTGTTCCTCAGAGGATGGTCAATAATCTGTGGCATCAAAATGAACCAAATGAACAATTGATTTGAAACTATAATCCATTTTTTCAGTTACTTCACGACTAGACAATTGCCTCTTAGTTTATTTTGTTACTGTTACCTTTGAATTGATGCTTTAACTTTAAAAATGACTCCACATTCTAATTTTCCATTTCTCTGTTTTGTGCTCATGGTTGGACTGCACCATTAGCAACATTAGCACACAGCAGTCACAGTTAATAGCTGGTATAAAGCATATCTAACCATGCAATGACTTATCATCTAACACTATATGTTATACATTAATCAAGGAATATTGGCAATATATGGAATAGTTGTATAATAATGTTTATTTATTTATTTATTAGCCTATATGTTATATTTCATGATCTGTATCATTACATATTATAGGTATTTGTATATAGATATGTGAAGCCCGCTGGCCTGTGTTTTATGTGAACAACAATATATTTTTTTAATTTTATTTAACTTTTATTTTACCAGGAAGTCCTTTGAGATTAAATATCTCTTTTAATAGGTCCTCTGGCTCCAATCTAGGAGTAATGGTCACATACGTCTCCTAAACCTCACAAAATAGGGCAATAAATTATTATTATTATTATTATTATTATTATTATTATTATTATTATTATTATTATTATTATTATTATTATTATTATTATTATTATTATTATTATTATTATTATTAATGTTGTTGTTGTTGTTACTATTGCATGGTCAGATGTGAACCATACATGATGCAACTGTGCTGCTGGATCAAAAATGGTGCAGTCTGACTACAAGCATAAAACACAGAAATGGAAACTTATAATGAGTCTTTCTCAAATCTTTGTTCAAAAACAAAGTCTGAAGCAACAACCCGAATGTGTACAATTAGAAATTAAACTGAGAGGCAATTATCCATATATGTAGTAACTGAAAAAAAAAGTATAATGAAAGTTCCAAACCCATTTTTCAGTGACGCCATGAGGCTCTCAAGGGGTATTGAGTCAATTATTAGATAGATTACCATGAAATTTGGTGCACACATCTATGTACCTGTCTGGATGGACTGTAATAACTCTAGTGAGCCTATTACCTGGTCAAAATTTAATCTGTCCAATACACATACACTGAAATCATATCAACACTGGTTTATGAACATGTTAGCAGACTGAGTTTGCATTTTAGTCATATTTTTTGACAAATATGTAAGTAGGCCATAAGTACAATAGCTATAAACTTAACTAAGTGACTGAATGAGGATTTATATACAGATTAAGTGATTTAAAAGAACAAGTGTAGCAAAAAAAAACACCAAATCATGTAACCTGAATGACTTTTTTTTTTCCTTTTTTTGCAAATCATTCCAAAACATACTTGGAAACAGAACAGACAATACAGAAAACACATTGCAGTCTGTCACTTAGTTAAAAATAACAGCACAGTTACTGATATATTACTCAATGGAGATCATCCTTAATGTTTCGTATTAATTCTTAGCTGGCACACACCCGCATCTCAGCTGCTAACACATCTGTGGTCACCTTCAGCATAGGACACACAGATCAGCCACAACATTAAAACCCCTGACAGGCGAAGTGAATAACTCTGGATATGTGGTTACAAATGCATCTGTCAAAGGACCAGACAGCAACCAATCAATCAGCTCTTGAGGATGACGTGCTGGAAGCAGGAAAAAGGGGACGCATGAGGATCTGAATGACTTGAACCAGCACCAAACTGTGACAGCTAGACAGCTGAATTAGATCATCTCCAGAACAGCAGGTCTTGTGGTTTGTACCAACCAAATGAGAGCGAAGGAAGGACAACTCGTGAACCAGCAACAGGGTCATGCGAGTGAAGGCTGGTCTGTGTGGTCCGATCCCACAGAACTGATGCTGTAGCATAAATTACTGAAAACCTTATTGAGATGCAGACCAGTGGGGTGTTTATGTTGACCTCTGTCCACCACAGAAAGTGTCTAAAATGGGAATGTGAGGATCTGAACTGGACCATGAAGCAATAGAAGAAGATGGCCCAATGTGATGAATGATGTTTTCTTTTACAGTGTGTGGATGATGGTGTGTGTGTGTGTGTTGTTTAACAGGGGAAGAGATGGGAGCAGGATGTACTATGGGAGGGAAGCAAACTTGTGATTCTGGAAAACTTTGAGTCCTGCATTTATGTGGATATCACTTGGACACAAACCACCTACCTAAACCCGTGGTTGCCAAAGTGGACTTGGCAGCACAATATTTTAACCCTTATCATTACAAAAGACATAAATAGAAGTTAAATATGAGCGTTTCAGGGAATACTCAGCTACACGAGTCTCTGGAAACATTTTTTGGGGGTCAGGGGATGAACAGTTTAGGAACTCCTGACCTAAACATTGTTGTAGACCACATACACCCCTTTAAGGCAACAGTATTGTCTGAGGGTTTGAGGAACATGACAAGAAGTTCAAGACTGGCCTCCAAATTTCAGAGATCTCAGTTAACCAAGCATCTATGGGATGTGCTGGAGAAACAAGTCAGATCCATGGAGGCTCCATGTAGGACACCTTCAAAGGTTTATGGAGTTTATACCTCATCAGGTCAGAGCTGTTTTGGCTGCAGTTCTTGGTTCTGAGACCTAAATAATGCTAGACAGGTGGTTTTAATGCTGTGGTTGATAAGTGCCTAGTGCTCTGGTGTAAATTATTAAATCACTACACTGTATTTATGAATAAGAAATTGCTAACTGCCATCATCAATCTGTTGGAGCATCAAAGTGCAGACATGATAGCTCATCAGCCGTCAGTGCATGACTGCTTCAGTTTATCACCTAGAGGATGTTAGCAGAGGCTTTACGGAGGTTTAATGTCTACACAGGCCATATTGGATTATGGGGAATATTTAGATGCAGCAGCTGATTTAAGAAACCTCAGGTACTCAGAAGTTAATGCTCACACAGACAATTCATCAAGCATTTTGTTCTTCAATATCAACACTACACTTACAGCTGAACTTTTAGTGCCATCATGGAATCAATGGTCCAAATGGCTTAAAATGAAAATCTTTCACCAACATTGTTTCAATATTTATTGACATCAACCCCGAGGCAGAGAACTGCGCTGTGTGCTGCCTGGTTCAAACCGCAATGTTAACAATGCATTGAGCAGCTTGTGGAAGTTTTATTTGTAACTGTAGCGCGTTTGACAGACGGTGATTGTCTGACCGGAGTTGACCGTGTGGAAAACATTACATTGTTCAGGTCTCATTCTGACCTCCTCCTGCTTTCTCATTCATAAGGTTTATCAAATATACCAAAATGTGTATTTGTATTTGTGTCACAGGCTAGAATCCTGAATTGAGTGCTTGAAGTGAAAGCGCATTTCAAGTCAAACTGGGAGAAGCTGGAACCTCATAGAAAGAAGGAGCTGAAATCTGATAGAAAGAAGAAGCATTCACACAAGTGCTACACTCAGCTGGGGCGGAACCAATCTGCGGCTCCAGGTTTGCTACCTGCAGCATAAAAAGGGACACGCAGCACTGAGGAGGAACGGAGAATGAATGACTTCCTCAAACAAAGTGGCTGTGAGCGTGAGGATCTGCGGCAAACTGTGCAGGACTGCTTCATCTACAGAAATCCGGGTAGCAGCCGGTAAGAGCAGAAAGATCTAGGAGACTGTTTAACCTGCCGATGTAAAACGTGTTAGCATTAGCCACGGAGATCGGCGTCAGCCACGAGCGGCTGGTTAACTTTCTTATGTTTGTATGAAGAAATGTCTCTTGCTGAGGAGAGAGAGCTTGAGATAATAAGACAAGGCATCACATATGTCATAGAGGACAGCCACAGCAAAGAACCACATTGGCACACAAAGTATCCCTGGCTAGAAGATCCAGGATCCCTGACAAATAATAGAACAGCAGTGGAAGCTACATTTCTCAGGACAGAGAGGCAGCTATCCAAAGAACTTGAATGGAAGGGAGCCTACGCCGCACAAGTGCACGACATGGTGAATCGAAAAGCTGCGGTTAAACTGTCCAGAGAGAGGATTATCAATTGGAATGGACCAGTTTGGTATGCGAGCCACCTAATTGCTCCTAACCCTCACTCTGTTACTACCCCAGTGAGACTTGTATGGAACAGTAGTCTAAAGTTCAGAGGTGTAAGTATGAACGATCTACTGATGAAAGGTCCAGATGTCCTCAATCAGATTCGAGCAGTCCTCCTCAGATTCAGAAGCGGAGTCTACGCTGCTCTGGGAGATATAAAGAAGATGTACAACTCAGTCTGGTTGGAGGAACGAGAAGTACATCTGCATAGATTTTTGGCGAGACTCAGAAGAGGAAGAGCTTGGAGAATATGCCATCACGAGAGTAAACATATGAGATAAGCCTGCAGGTTGCATCGCACAGCTAGCAATGTGTAAGACTATAAGAGGATAAACTCCATGTCATGGTTGGGATCAATTTCTCCAAAAGAAAGAAGAAAATGTGACTTGGACAGGATCTATCCCATGAACAAATAAGAGCCCACACCCCAAATCCTCTGATACGTAGAGAGCTTCTCAGCCAAGTATCGGGACTTTATGACCCTGTAGGCCTAGTGACTCCTGTGAAACAAAAGGGAGCCATTATGGTACGCAGAGCCTTCCAAGAGGTGAGAAGTGGAAGCTGTCAAGTCAAAGACACATGGGACATGCCACTCTCAGACTGCCTCAGGGAGGACGCAATGCAGCTCTTCAAAGAGTATGTTCAGCTTGGTCAAGTCACATTCACCAGAGCACTGACTCCCCCACATCACAGAAACAAACCACTAGCAGTCACATTTTCAGATGGAAGTGAGCAAGCTTATGGAGCAGTGATGTATTTAAAGTGGGACTCAGACCAAGACCCAGTCATCAGACTAGTTGAGTCTAAAGCCAAACTAACTCCCTTGGACCACAAAGGTGATGCTGTAAAAGCAGAGATGTGTGGAGCAGTGTTTGCTTCACATTTAAAGAAGTACTTTGAACTTCACAGCTGGATCCAAATGGAGAGGTGGTACCATCTTGTGGATAGCCAAACAGTACTAGGTGCAGTGCAGCGAGAAAGCTATGGTTATCAAACATTCTTTGCTAATAGAATTGGAGAAATCCAAAGCTGCGTGAAGACTCAGGACTGGTGGTGGATTCCTAGTTCCAATAACATTGCTGACATAATCGCCAGAGGAGCCAGCCCTCAAAACCTGGATAAGAACTCAGAGTGGCACAAATGGGCCTGAATTCTTGAGCTTGCCAGTGAATGAGTGACCAATCAAATCAGCAAAAGAAATAGCAACAATGCCAGAGAAAGCATCAATAGGTTGCAAAAGAAATCCTTCATCGCTGTGCTTGCAAAAATTGAAGGAGAGAAGCAGGAGCCAAACCAGACTGAACAAAGGAGACCTCCTGCTGGTTTAGCCATCCAGAGCCTTGTGGATGTCAGAAGGTTCAGTCTTCTAGTTCGATTGATTAGAACCATTGCATGGGTTTGGAGAGCTGCAAAGAAGTTTCTTGGACAAAAGCGAGTCCTAAACAACCCAAAGTGGGAGGCAGTCGCTCTAACAGGAGTCATCACATTGAGAGAAAGAGAGGATGCCCTAAGAGACTTTTTTCTTACTAAGCAAATGGACATAACCTTCCCAAGCACCTTAACGGACAGGCTGGTGGTATTTAAAGATCATACCTCTGGGCTGCTGTTATGCGGTGGCAGAGTACAGAGCCGGGAAGAGTGTATCCAGTATGTGACACCTAACAGCCTTCTGCTTGGCTGAGCTTCTCAAAGCGGAGACTGCAAAACATTCGACTTTGAAACCTACCCCTACAAAAGGTTAAGAGCAATACAGTCAGAGGTAAACAAGTTCTGGAGGTACTGGAGCCAACTCACCGGCCCAACTTGTTTGTGAGGAGCAAGTGGCACACCACACACAGAAATGTCACTGTTGGAGACATTGTTTGGTTAAGTGACCAAAATGCACTGAGGGGACAGTTCAGGTTTGGAAGAGTCGTCCGCACCAACCCAGACAGCAAATGTGTCGTGAGGGTCGTCAATGTCAGGGTCTGTCCAAGCTATTGTGTTCCTTTGATAAAACCTGTTAAAAATGCGGTAAAGCCAAGAAATCCATCATCTGATGCGAACAAGGAGAAATTCCAAGCAACGACTCTTCACCGGGATGTCAGACGGCTGGTTGTCTTACTACCTGTTGAGGAACAGATGAAGGATCCAGGTTAGATTATCATAAGTTGTGCATGCCTCAAACTGAAACCTTTAAGACTACCTTCAAAGCTGTGATCTTCCAAGTGTGACCACAGAAAGATCGAGTGGGAGGTGTCAAGTCAAACTGAGAGAAGCTGGAACCTCATAGAAAGAAGGAGCTGAAATCTGATAGAAAGAAGAAGCATTCACACAGGTGCTACACTCAGCTGGGGCGGAACCAATCTGCGGCTGCAGGTTTGCTACCTGCAGCATAAAAAGGGACACACGCAGCACTGAGGAGGAACGGAGAATGAATGACCTAGCTCAAACAAAGTGGCTGTGAGCGTGAGGATCTGCGGCAAACTGTGCAGGACTGCTTCATCTACAGAAATCCGGGTAGCAGCCGGTAAGAGCAAAATCATGAAAGATCTAGGAGACTGTTTAACCTGCCGATGTGAGCCGCTGCGAAACGTGTTAGCATTAGCATTAGCCACGGAGATCGGCGTCAGCCACGAGCAGCTGGTTGCTAACTTTCTTATTTTTGTATGCCAATAATTGCTGTGTTTGTAATTGCTCAATTGAAAATGAGATTGCTGGCTAATTGTTGCTAATTAGAGGTTTTCCAGCTAAGGTTAAAAAAAACAGTTAATTAATTCTGTTTGCAATCGTGGGTTTGTACTATGCACTTTATTCTATTTGTTTATTTATTGGCTCTGGAACGGAATGTACTTTAAAAGTCACTTTATGCACTTTAAATAATTTTAAAAATATGAATTAAAAACTATAAAAATAGTTTTAAAAGTCTGATAGAAATGTTGAGTAAAATGTGATTAAAATCAACTCTTTAAAATGCAGGTAAATTCATATGCGGCATAGGATTTGTTGAAAATTGGTCATGCCATGGTTTGTGGCTTCAGTTATTTGATGTTGAGGTTAAGAAACATAAATTGAGCGGCGTTTACTAATGAGGTGAAATTGTACATGGGGAATGGCTGTTACTCTCTGCCGAATGCAATATTGTGAACATTGTTCTTTTGTGTTTTGTTTAAAGGTTTTTCACCTAAACCTATCAACTAAACCTATCAACTTACCCTATCAACCAAACCTATCACCTAAGTTTCCATCGTTGTATTCCATGACCTTGCAATCATTGCAAAATAAAAGAGGAAGAAAAGAAAGCAACTGTCTGACTCATGAGTGGAGCCCAGCTCACAACCTGGGTAGATGAAACATCCTTTTTCAAGTGGGGAAACTGCACACAAACCCTCAAAAATCGTCAATGGTATTCACACGTTATTGAACGTGGGAGAACACTTGACAGTGCAGTAAAGACATGAGACAGGTTGTTTCTCAGCCTTGAAGTCTCCAGACTTGAAGGTCCCAGAGAGCCACGGCAGTAATTAAGTTCATCTTAATTAAGCCTTGATAATTAAGTTAAAGAAATGAAATAAGAATTAATTGTAGTATTTATAGCATACTAGATAAAACAAAAACATACCACTGAGGTAATGACTGAAATTCAGTCTCTGTTCTTTTAAAGGACATTTAAAGCAGACTATATAATTTATTTTCCACAGCTCACTTGCAGATTGCTTTACCACTTACACTTTTAACTGTGACATTATTGTGGCATCTTGGTACTAAGTGACTTATTTGTTGGGTGGTTTGCACCCACACTAATTACAACAGAGAATAACCTGCAGGGATGAAAGAGCAGCTCTCATGGACCATCTGGTGAGCATTTTTAGACACGGCCCTTGCAGTCATGTACTGGTTTGTACCTGCTGTCACTGTTTTTCAGAGTTTGTGCCAGGACAGGAAAAAAAATAAATTCATAGGATTAAAACTGGTGCTTAAATTAAAGCAATGGTGCCAAATCCCTGCAGAGCTAAAAATGAGGGTTTACACCTCAGATGTGTTGCCTGAAACCAAGTTAGCATTTGCTGCAGTAGAAAAAAACAAGCAGAAAAATGACCTAAAAAGCAGCGAATTGATACAGTAAATATGTGCGTGAGAAAAAAAATGTAGAGTATCCAGCTTTCTGCAAGTCATTTGAATATAACACTACATAAACTGTTGATTTATGACTTATGAGATATTATCATGTATCTGTAAGAAGAAAATTACGTTAATTTACTGTGTATTTGTTAGAAACTATAACAAATATTGAAGCATCCAAAACTGATTTATTAAGAGGTAATGAAGAAGTTCTTTATTTTTTGGCGTTTAAATCATTCAAAACATTTAACAATTTATACTGATGTGAAATCATTCATAGATGGGTTTGTTATTAAATGTAAGTGAGGAAGTTCATTTTTAACATGGGCTCAAATATTATTAAACTCTTCATAAATGTGAAAAGACATGCTGTTAAATATGATTACAGTGATGTTCTGCTTACATTCATCAACTGTTTACACTGGATTCTTCATAAGTTAGAATTGGGAGATTAAATGACATTCATCTGAACACTTTTAAGCTTATTATATCTTACTGTGTGTAAGAATTAGTTATTTGTTGGTTTAAATACTGACTATAAATGGTAAATATAGGGTAAATACAGTGTGTTGGCGAAATAAACTGTTAATGTGCACTACCATTCAAAAGTTTGGGGTCATCCAAACAACTTCATGTTTTCCATGAAAACTCACATTTTTATTCATGTGCTAACATAACTGCACAACAATTTTCTAATCATCAATTAGCCTTTCAACACCATTAGCTAACACAATGTAGCATTAGAACACAGGAGTGATGGTTGCTGGAAATGTTCCTCTGTACCCCTATGGAGATATTCCATTAAAAATCAGCTGTTTCCAGTTAGAATAGTCATTTACCACATTAACAATGTCTAGACTGTATTTCTGATTAATTTAATGTCATCTTCATTGGGGGGAAAAATCTTTTTTTAAAAAGGACATTTCTAAGTGATTCCAAACTTTTGAACGATAGTGTATGTTTTTAGTATGTTAAAGGTGCAATATTGTGAACATAAATACTACATTACTATAGCAGCAATATCCTATCTGTTATAAAAAGATGTGATGGAGTAATGGTGTTCTAAGCAGAAAATAAAAATACACTGTGTGTTATAATCTGAGTTTCTCTGTTCTGTGTTTGGGACAAATGCGCACGAGTGCATCTTAGTACATGTGAGTCCCTCCCTTTGAAAGAGTAAAAACAAAAAAAAAAATTATTATTTTGCCTAATTTATATACACTCATTTAATTTCAGCTTAGTGTGAGAGTCTCTCTCCTTCTCCGATATCTGTCTGTCTCCTCTACTCCAGTCTGTGAATGTCTGTTTCCACACACAGCTTTGCTCTGGACTTCTAGAGCAGAACAGACTCAAGGAGAGTTGAGGAGAGGCAGGTGAAGTAAAGATAACGTTACTCAAGTTGACAACTACTTATTCCAGCCATTCAATATACTTTACGATGCTAGCATTGGTTAATGGTTATGACTTGTTAATTTTGCATTTTGTTTCTTATTCACACATCTATTCCAGTTTCTTCATGAAAATGAAGGGAGGGGGCAAGGTGTGGCCAACGTGGGCTTTGGTCTGAGATGTTGATGCTCTACTGACATCCAGTGGTTCTCAATGTCACATACAGAACCTTTTAGGACTTAATTTTATACAACAAAAAAAGGCCAAAATTGGGAAGGCAGCTCATGGTCTCCATAAGAAATTTACACAGCACAATGAAAAATCTAAATTATTGCTGCTCATTTGTTTCTATAGCAGGTATTTGATATATTATAGCAGGAAAAGCAGGTCAAATTAAAGTCAAAATTCTTGGCTAGGATGAAATGCCGCCATTAATAACGATATTAATTGCGCCTGTCCAGTTTTGGGCCTTGATGTTCTGCATGGTGGTTTGCTGGGACACATAAAGGACACAGCTGAAATTGCTGAAATTATTGGTTATAACTGTGTTTTCCTTCTGTGTCAAGAAAACACCAATCTGGTGAGGTAGAACACATTTTACAGTTGTAGTTACAATTTTTATAAATAGTACGTACACACTATTAATTCCCATTTTGAATTAAATGTCTCTATTTAACTCCAGCATGATGTTATAACTATTGTACTATGAAAGCAAATTGTCTCTAACAGCTAAAAATATTGAGCTCCATGATTATGAACAGTGGTATAAACTATTGTGGGTGCAATGCAATGTAGTAACAGCATCAAAATCAATATTTTTCTACCTCAATGCTGACTGATTTTTAGAATCCTTCATTAAAATAGTGTTAAGATAACACTGACCAAAATTCATACTGATTATCCCTGAAAACTTTCCTGCTCTAACCCCATACTGTCCTGTGATCTTTATTCTAAACACCATGTCTGACAATATGTTAAAATTACTACAAGAAAGCTGATGTTCATGTAATTTGAATGGGTTATAAACTTGATTGCTGTTCTTTCATTTTCTAAAAATTGCACTGCCATCTACTGTTGCTGTTTTGTGCTCTGTTTCTGTTATTCAAGAAATCATAAGGATTAGCACAATATGCTTGAACAGTTTGCCTCAGGAAGCTGGTGGCTCATATACTGTATCTTCAGCTGGTTCATTATGAGCAGGCTTGTTGCTGCGGGAGTTTACACACAACAGTGATCCAAAGCTGCCAGCATCATCCAGCAGATGGAGTCCTTAAACTGCAGATGCAGCTCATCCGTCCAAATCCACTGCTTTTAGCTCCGCCCTCGTGAGGTTAATCTGCAAGACAGTAATCAACAATAAAATCAGTCATTTTTGCACAGGAAAAAGACAAATACTCAGTTTAAATTAAAAGCATGATCTGTGTGCAGGTCTTTAGTCTCTGATGTTTACAACAGGCTAGTAAAGTTCATTCATCACCATCTTACACTCATAGCTTTTAATTTGCACTTCTAACTACACAGATAAGTAGTGTAGCAGTGGACTCCTACAATAAGTAAACATATATGTGAAAAGATGGGGAAAAATAGAGAACTACAATCGTTTTGCAAGTCATACAACTTTAACATTCATTACCTATTGATATATAATTTATAAGCCACATCAATGTACCTGTAGGCAGAAATTAAGACATTTTATTTGGCTGTTCGTGTATTTATTAGAAACTATAACAAAAAATTAAGCATCTAGAAATTAAGAGATTAGTGGGAGGTTATTTTTGGTTTCTAAATCATTTCTAAAACATTTGTGAGCAGTGTATAGTTGTGTGCAAATTCTTCATATGTGGCTGTTAGTATATGTGAGTGGTAAAGATCGTTCTTGACATGGGCTCATACATAAATAAACTCTTGTCTTGAAAAGACATGCTGTTGAATATGATTACAGTGATATTATAATGTATTATTGTGCATTCATCAGCTGCTGACACTAAAGTCTTGATAATTTACAGTTGAGGAATACATTAAATTGAACACTTGAAATTGCTTTACAATACTAGATATTTGCTCACATTTACTTAGTTACATTATACTGTGTTCAATCGTTTGTTCTTTGTTTTGATATACTGACTATAAATGCTGAATACGGGTTTAAAATACCGTAATTTCTGGACTATAAGCCGCTACTTTTTTCTCACGCTTTGAACCCTGCGGCTTATACAACGATGCGGCTAATGTATAGATTTTTACGTGCGAGCTTCATGCCATCAATACATTTAGCCTCGTCACATCAGACCAATAAAATTACCGAACAGGTCACAGTGGACCAATGAAACTGTTCGAATTAATCAAACACACACACTAAATTCTTCAAATCAGTCATTTTGCGCTTCATGCACACACCCTCATCATAGAAAACACACAAAGAAATGCATATGATGCATCTGTTGCAGGCCGAGTCTGCTCTCCTTTACCCTCGGCAGGTTGCGGTGTATATATGTGTGTGTGTGTACGTGTGTGAGTGTGACGTGAGGAGGAGCGCTGCAGGTGTGTGTGTTGCAGAGATGAGTGTGGAAGCGGAGGCATAGTGAGATGCACCATGATGATACAGCCAGTTATACAGGACAAGAGTGGGAAGCCAGTTCACGTGGACAGTTGCTGCTGGTTCAATAAAGTGCCTCATTCTCCCCCTGCAAAGTTTGTCCGGACTTATATCTGGCGGTTACCATTAACGAGCCCCGCTAAGCTAAGCGGGCTAGCGCTACCCGAGGCTGCCCAACCGCGGTTCGGCGGCCGGCAGAATCGGGTCGGAAACACAGTTTTTAAGTTAAAGGCAACCGATCTGCCTGTCGAAGAAGAAAATAGAGCGTAAGCTTGATATCAATGAATCAATGGTGAGACGTTGGAGTCGGCCGCGTGAACTGACTCAATGCGTTTTACTGCGATGTTACAGGCACTGTTCGGAAAAAGCATACTTTCATTAAAAGTTTTTAAAGAATCTTTCTGTGTAAATATCTCATGTTACAACGTGGACACCTGCGGCTTATAGTCAGGTGCGGCTTGTATATGTACAATTTTTTTTTTTCTTTTTAAATTTAGTGGGTGAGGCTTGTATTCCGGTGCGCTCAAAAGTCCGGAAATTACGGTAAATAACATCATCCAAATAAACGGCAATATTTTCCAGTTCCATCTGGTAATTGGATTTTCCGTTCTGAAACGGGTATTGAAAAACAAAAAACGAGTAGTTATTTGATTTTCGTTTTAAAGTACAAAAATTAAAATTGAAATACAAGATGTTTTTCCTTTTCATGATCAAAACGGGATAAACATTTTTTTTTAAATGCTTTGATTTTCGTTTTATATTTAGAATAACAAGAAAGTAAAATCAGTAAGAGACAGAAACCAAAAAAGTTCCGTTTTTTCATTTTCTGAGACCGGAAGTGGTCATCAGCAAGTGTGGAGCCAAACAGAGTACGGTGCATAGACTGCCCATTTTTTTTTTCGTGAGTTTTCATGGTCAAAATGAGAGATCAGGTGGCCGATCTTAAAATAAATCAATATTGATTTTTTCATAGCGCGTTAAAGTTTTGCGAAGCCAGGGGGCGGGACTACTTGATTGACAGTCCGGTCTGGAATGATTGACAGGTCCTATGGAGGAGGCAGCAGAGACTCTGCTCTCCTTTGGATTAATTCTGATATAATAACTGTTGGTTTATTTATCCAGTTATTAACCAGTTTTCTACCTTCGGCTGATTCTACCAGCAGACACTGAAAGGACTCTAATAGTTCGGGAAGTAAATGTTTATTTTCATATCTGTGCCGCTTTTAATGCACTTTATATGCAGCTTTAGTGTCAGATGTAATGTGTGCCATGCACTCCAGATGTTGGTGGAGTTTGTTTCAGTGTGTGTTGACCAGAGAAGAAAGTTAGCATAGTAAATATTAGCTTTAATGTTAGCGATGCTAACCGAGCTAGCTGCTCAGTCGTAGCCTGATTAAAGCTAACGTAGCATTAAGCTAACGATGTTTGTTTTGTTTCCTGTCAACAGCTGAAGTGTGTTGTGTTCCTGTAATGTGGTTCATTCAGTTCATAAAACTGTGGCTGGTTGACATTAATGTAACGTTCAGGAAACTTAAATGTGATTAAAACAGTAATGTTAATGTTCTAGTTGTCAGTAATCAGCTTTAATTTGACACTAAAACAGACTGATAGTTTTAAATGACATCAGTTTCATTAATTTTTTGAAAATTGTCTCATTTGTTGTTGTGATGTTGCTGCTGATTCATTAAAAGCAGATGATCTGTGTTGAAGATACGTTTAGTTCTAGTATCAGAAGTACAAGAAGGAAAATGGAAGTTTACATCAAAGATTTCAGGATTAAAAAAACTAAATGAGTCTTTATGCCTCAAACTTTATTTTTACAATAAAGAAATAATGAAATAATCACAGATAATAAAAATATAAATAGCAGAGAAAACCTGAGAGAAAAATTTCCTGAAAAGTCTGTGAAGGAAAAGCAGCTTTTTATCCTGAAAGATCAGAATCAGCTTCAACATCTGCATCTGACAGCATCAAGTAAACCGGAAAGAAAAGAAAAAAGAAAATAACTTCTTTATGATCACATCTGTTCCGCTGCTCACAGTCTGCTGCTGCTCACATTCTTCACATTTATAGTCCAATTTTAAAAGTTCAGCAGACAGGTGCTCTGCTTTGGAGTGTGACGATGTCATCGGTGATGTGGAGAGTGAAGTTTCTGTTTCACCCACAGCGTGCTTTAGGGCAGCCGGGTCGGACTTGATGATTCTGGAGCAGGACCAGAAAGACCATGACCAAGCAGCCTTGAGATCTTAGGCAGCGTCTCCCTCAGGTGGGTGTCAACGGTGTTCACGGTCAGGTCTGTGGTAATCCCGCCAAAAAACAAAACAGAAAAAAATCTAGATTATAAATCAACATGTAACCAAAGCACTCTGTGTATAACGCCATAGTATAGGATGTAGTTCAGAAAATGTCAAAGTATAGTATACTTTTCAAGAATAACATAGTATGGCCTGTAGTTCATAGTATAGCTTGGCAAAAAAAAAAAAAAAAAAAGATTATTATGTGGTTCAAAAAGTGCAAAATGATAGGATGTTGCATAAAATTGTCATGTATGATATGTGGTTCAAAAAATGTCATAGTGCAGTATATTGTCAAAATAGTATGTTTTTCAAGAAAACATCAGAGTATATGTCGTCTAAAAAACTGCCATAGAATAGTATGTCATTGCACAAGTAAAAGTAATTTTTTAAAACTGTTCAAATTCTTATATGTTGCTAAAAAACAAAAAAAACTAAAACAAAAGAAACGTCAGTAATATGTCAATTTAAAAAGCCTATAGTATAGAGTGTCGCCCAACAAACGCCATAGTATGGCATGTCGCTCTAAAAATGTCATAGTATAGCATGTCACACAAAAAAACGTCATAGTATAGCATGTCATCCAAAAAACATCATGGTATAGCATGTCGCTCTAGAAACATAGTATATCCTTTGGTCCAAAAAACATCACAGCATAGTATGTCGTCCAAAAAACATCATGGTATAGCATGTCGCTCAAAAAACATTATAGTATAGCATGTTGCTCTAGAAATGTCATAGTATAGCATGTCACTCTAAAATTGTCATAGTATAGCATGTCACTCTAAAAACGTCATAATATAGCCTTTGGTCTAGAAACGTCATAGTATAGCATGTCGCTCAAAAAATGTCATAGTATAGCTTTTAGTCCAACAAACGTCATAATATAGCATGTCGTTTAACAAAATATCATAGTATAGCATGTCACTCTAAAAACGTTGTAGTATAGCATGTTGCTCAAAAAACGTCATTGTATACCATGTTGCTTAAAAAATGTCATTGTGTAGCATGTCGCTCTAACAATGTCATTGTATAGCCTTTGGACCAAAAAATGTCACAGCATAGCATGTCGTCCAAAAAACATCATAGTATAGCATGTCTCTTTAAAATTGTCACAGTATAGGATATCGTCCAAAAAACGTCATAGTATAGCCTTTGGTCTAAAAACGTCATAGTGTAGCATGTCGCTCTAAAAACGTCATAGTATAGCATGTCGCTCAAAAAACGTCATAGTATAGCCTTTGGTCCAACAAACATCATAGTTTAGTATATCGCTCTAAAAACATCATAGTATAGCATGTCGCTCGAAAAATGTCATAGTACAGCATGTCGCTCAACAAACGTCATTGTATAGCATGTCGTCCAAAAAATGTCTACGTATAGTATGTCGCTCTAAAAACGTCATAGTATAGCATGTCGCTCTAAAAACGTCAGAGCATAGCATGTCGTCCAAAAAACGTCATAGTATAGCATGTCACTCTAAAACAGGCTGCTCTGTCAGCTGAGTATCAGGAGTACGTCTCACTACATGGGGACGGGACGCTGTGTGCAGTGCAGTGCCAGATTATATAGTGGAGGATGAATAATTAGCTGCAGCTCATTGTCTCATCAGCACTGACAGTTTTTTTGCGCCAAAATTCATGATGGTTTTTTTTTCAAAGAAAACCTTTCTGGAGTGTTTTTCACGGCCTCCTTTACATTATTTCATCATATGGCACATTTTTACAACATGTTGAAAAATTGCATTATTTTTTCGACATAGTATACTGTGGCGTTTTTTGCACCAAAATTCAGGATGATTTTTTTTGCAAAGAAAACCTTTCTGGAGAGATTTTCACGGCCTCCTTTACATTATTTCATCATATGGCACGTTTTTACAACATGCTGAAAAATCGCATTTTTTTTCGACATAGTATACTGTGGCGTTTTTTTGCGCCAAAATTCATGATGATTGTTATTTTAAGTAAAACCTTACCACAGTGTTTTTCATGGCCTCCTTTACATTATTTCATCATATGGCACATTTTAACAACATGTTTCAAAATCGCATTTTTTTTTACATAGTATACTATGGCGTTTTTTTTGCGCCAAAATTCATGAATTTTTTTTTTGCAA